>NC_092641.1:5050904-5350904 GCF_039555335.1 Amphiura filiformis | reverse complement strand
GGTACACCTTGGTCCTGGTGCAGAATGTTTGTACCTTGGAACAAAAAGTTTTCTTCGTTACAGGGCAACACCAAAAAGTTGAGGTCGAAGTGCTTGAAGTGGTAAGAGTTAAATTTATCGTTAGCCCCGTTGTAGGCGGTATTATCCACTAGACCAAAGACGACCCGCCTCAATACTTGCCCCGTGAAAAGACTCACTCTGACGAAAGACAGATTCCCCTGAGGTATGGAATAGCATTTAAGATCCACTCTCCGGATAGGGTATTTCACGGTAACACCGCGTTCCAATTCCTTGGCGTCGTGCATCATCACTTGTACTCGGGTTGGGCATCCACTTGATCATCGTCGGCTCTCAAGAGCGAGCATTCTTGCTTCTATGCAGTTTGAGTATAAGTTCTACCCCGTTGAGTAGAAATTTTCCTTGACAGAAGATGCCGGCGTGCTTCATTCCGTGCTTTGCTGCGTGCTTTGACTGGTAAGTTGGTACCGTTTCTTCAAACCTAGATTGGCTTGAGCGTCGGCAGCGGTGGGATTGACGACGTCAATAATTTCGCGGCGTCTTTGTAGAAGAGGGCGGAAGTCAAGTGAGATTTTTTGGCATCCGATCCGTACGTCAACAACGTCTCGATCATGGCGCGGTAAGGGTAAGTGTTGTAAGCGACGCTGACCATCCTGAACATCGAATGTAGAAAGAGGTTGGTAGGAACGCACTATAGGTACACGCGAGGAAATCGACTCCATTGGGAGCGACGATTTTTACCTTTAAGTAGAGTTGAGTCTGCGCGAGATTCACATAACTATCAGGGGATCCGGGTACCGTAAATTCCAACGCGCCCTCGGTAGTCACGGCAGTGAGCGGTTTAAATTCCAAAAATTGGCTGTTCAAAATGTCGGAAAAGTGTGTTTCGGCAACTGTAGTTGTGTTTACCTGTGATGACGAATATGGCAGCAGGTAGAATCAGGTGCAAAATATATACAATGGTGAAGTGCGATAAAAAGAAGGATGCCATCTGGTTACGTGGAGACTTCACTCAATGCTGCCTTAAAGGCATCGAGCGAGTTGAAATCTCCCGGGTCCTTCCGAAGGGCGTTCCATTCCCTGCTGGTGTGTAAAGAAAAAAGCCAAGTAAGTCTGGGAGCTGCAGTATTGTGTCCAGAATCTGGAAGCATGTCCTCTGGTGTTAGATGTTGCTAATGTCAGGTAATGCTCCCAGTTGATATCGATCAAGTTGTACCTTATTATGTACAGCATGGGGAGTCTGGCTTGGCGACGTGTAGATTGAAGCGACGGCCATTTGAGATCAGCAAGAAGTGACGTGACGCTGGTCCTACGATCATACTTGCTGGTGACGAATCGCGCACTACTTCTATGGCTTTGTTCCACCTTCTTGATGTTGCGCTGGGTGTGGGGGTCACATGCCACTGCAGCACACTCTACAATTGGTCTCACATAGGTGTTGTATGTAGCCTCTTTGATTTTCCTGCTGCAGTGATTGAAGTTACCTCCAAGGAAGGCACGGGTTCCATTAGCTTTCTTGGTGATGATGTCAACATGTATGTTGAAGTTGAGTTTGCTGTCGATGATCAGACCGAGGTACTTTGTAGAGGTCACCTCTTAAAGGGTAACGCCGTGGATGTTGTAGGCAATGGTGATAGGCTTCCTTTTGTTGGTGACGTGAATTACATGACACTTGGATGGATGGAATTGCGTTAACCACGTGCGTTTCCATTCCTGCAAGGCGTCTAAATAATTCTGGAGAAGTGTGGTGTCTTGATGGGTTGAAATGAGTTTGTACAGGACACATTCATCTGCAAAGAGGCGGTTGACAGAGCTTCTGGTAAAAAAAAGCGAAAAAAAAGCGCAGTGATTTATAGTGCGCTACGCACAGGAACAGCGCCTAGACCTTGATCCACAAGCCTCAGCACACTTTACAGGTTCTCGCTGTGACCACGACGGCCCCAAATCATTCCATAAACCATTAAACAACCATTAAGGTACTTTGCTGCTTCAAGAGCGCACACCCTAGACATTCCACAAATAACCTTTGCAACCAGGATCAGCTCCCCGAGTTTCGTACGGGTTACAACGAGACAAATTAGCAGTAAGTTCCTTGTCCAGGGGAATTTCAAGCTAACTCATTTTTTTCCACGAGAGCGTACTAGGCACCGCCAGGGTTCGAACACACAACCTGTCGCACCACAGTCGAACGCTTTAACGATTGAGCTAACTTGACTGGTACTGGCTGAACGATCGTTAATGAAGGCAAGAAACAGGAGGGGCCGAGGACACTGCCCTGTGGAACACCTGATGTGACTCCGATTTGCTTTGCCCGTCTACAAGCATTTTCTGGGTTTTCCGGGTCCTGTTGCTGAGGAAGTCTTGCACCCAGCGAAGAGTGTTGTCGTGAATTCCGTAATGCTTGATCTTGTGAGACACCTTATCGATAGCTTTGGCGAAATCCGGCAGAATCAGGTCAGTCTGGCCTTTTTCGTCAATGCTTTTTGCCAGGTCTTGGATACTGTGGACCAGTTGGGTTTCGCACGATCTATTCTTCCTAAAGCCATGTTGTGCATCTGTCAGGATTTGGTGCTTGGAAAAGTGCCCAATCATAGCATGGTGGAGATTATGCTCACAGAGCTTACACAGGATGGATGTCAGTGATATAATGTAGTTCTGTAGTTGGCAGCTATGGATCGGTTCCCTTTCTTGAAAATCGGAACGACTGATGCCCTCTTCCAATAATCAACGAAGTTTGGAATAGTAGAATGATCGCAGGAGCAATTTCAACAACCGTTTCCCTGAGAAGTCTTGCCGGAATTCCATCTGGACCTGTGACCTTGTGTGGCTTCAAGTTCCGGAGAAGCGTGATGACACCTGGAATGCTGACAATAATTCTACCCATTGGTGGATGGGCACTAGGTCCAAGGTCTGGCAGGGTGGTTGACTTGTCATCAGTGAATACAGATGCAAAGTGGCGGTTCAGGATACTTGCTTTGATCTTTGGAATGCTGTGGAGGATGTTGCCGACTTTAAGCGGAACAGTTCATGTTTGGTCGGAGCGCTTAGATTTAATTAGCGCACCAAGACGTTTGTTTCCACCTGGTTCACTGCAAATGATGCTGGTGAGATATTGACTATAGGCTTGTTTGATATTCCTTCTTGGTGTTTCCGTAATCAATTTAAGCAAAAGCTAATTTCAACTTACGTTTGATTTTTTCTTCTCTTTTGAGCACTTAAAACAAACTTAAAATTATGGTTTATGAATTTCTTTGAGCCCAGTCCTTGTATTCTCCGTAGTTGTATTATCTGGCTTTGGTTTTGTTTTTTAAATATTTTTTGTCTGTTTTTGTTGTTACCCCTACAGGGAAGGCTTTTTACAGACCTATTTGGCCTTCCAGCCTTCCCCTCCATAACATGCCATGTTAATTGTTGTAATTAAGTTTTTTTTACTGATTTTGATGTACTTTGTTAATTTAATATTGTCTGATTTTGATGTGTGTAATTATGTATTTTTGATATGGAAATTAATGATGAATGAATGAATGAATGGTGGTAGTTGTGAACATGGTTGGTTGAATGTTGATGAGCTGAGTTTTGATGGCACTTACTCATTTAGGATCTTCTCAAGCTGATTTTCAACTTCAGCAGCAAGTATTTCAACTGGAGTAGAGGTGGAGTATCTTGAGACGAAGCTATCTGCCCAAGTTTTTGTAGCAGAGTGGATAGTGTCAAGGTCAGCATGTTTCCAGAGGTTGGACCTACTAGCTTGAATATTCAAGTCCACATAAACAATGTCGTGGTCGCTCAGTCCTGGCATGCCTTCACATCGGTTGACCAAGGAGGGCCGGTTGGTAATCACAATGTCAAGAGTGTTGTCATTTCTTGTAGGAAAGTCGACGAGCTGTTCAAGTCCAGTACGTGACAGTGACTGCAAGAAGGACTCGTTGAGGCTTTTTGGATACTGATGGCAGATCACTTGGTCAGTAGTCCAGTCGATGTCAGGCAGGTTGATATCACCACTAATCCAGATTGCAGCTTCAGGGTTTGACATACAGAGGTCTTCAATGGTCTTGTTGAGAGAGCCCGTGTAGTCTTGGTTGTTGGTGGTTGGCCGATATAAGGCGCCGATGACCAGGGGTTTCTCTTTTCCATTCATGATTTTTGCAGCCACAAATTCAGCATCAGTTGGTGTCAAGTTGATAGATAGTCAGGCTTGATGAACAGCAAGGAGAACTCCACCGTATCCATCGTGCCGGTCTTTACTGTATAGCTTGTAGTGTGAAGGAAGGATTTCCCCATGCGTAATAGTTGGTTTAAGCCAGGTTTCACAGCCAGATATTACATCAGGTTTCACAGCATCAATCAAACGCCATAGCTCTTCTTTCTTACTAAAGATGCTTTGAAAGTTTATGGTAAGTGAACGAAGGTTGGTAGTTCTGTTACTAGATTTGCTACATGGTTAGAAAAGTCTGGGCATTTGGGGACCCTGGTTCTATAGATGGTAGAGTCAAATAGGCTAGCTGAAATGTTCGGTAAGCAACAGTTTGTGCACTCCCATGGGAGATATGATCTGGCAAGACATGCTTCACACAGCTTCACTTATGTGAATACAGTCGACATGAAACCACGTACCGCATACATCGCAAATAATGCTCGCTTTTGCACCTTTGTATTCTGTGCAGGCTTGGAGTGATGACATCTCCGCAACTCTTCTTATCCATGTGCACGGTGCGTAAGAGGGGCGCGAACGCATCCCCTACGACTTGATCCTCGATAATGTCCATACACATGTAAACGGAGTACATCCCTCCGTTGATATCCACGGGAAGATCAGCTTCCGTTGTTTAACGGATCAAAATATTTTGATTTAAGCGTCGTGTTGGAGTTTCACTCTAACCTTCTGGGTGTTCTTGTTCAAAATCAATTTGATATTGGCTTTCCCGAGCTCATCCATGAGTTCGTGCATGGTTAGAAATAACTCGTCCAGATCGCAGTAAGGTTGTAAGGTGCATTGACGTTGTAAATGGAATGGGGGAAACTGATCTGGGTCAAAGCCACTCCCATTCACCGGATAGGTCCATCGGTTTGAACAATCTGGTGAAATCGTTCAAAGTATTGTTTGGGCAATAGTCGAATGAACTGTTGCTCGGTAACGTGACGTAAAACTCTCCCGCGTCGACCGCCATGAGCGATACTCAGGATGATACGGACGACGAGGAATCGAATCCGATGAGTTATATATATAGTATTCCGGTCCTCAAAGATTCACCACCCAACTGTTACACTTTTCTTGAGCATAAGACTTACGATGGTGCCTAGGACAGGAGCGAGGAGAACTCCGACAAATCAACCGTGCTGATTCAGAATTTTATTAACGAGGACGCGTACGAGGTTTTTGTGCGTCGAAAGTTTATTCTTCTGTTTCGGGTTCAAAACCTCCCTACAGCCGGGTATACTGCTGCCGACCTGATGTTTAGGATTTTTAGGACGTCGTTGTGCTTTTTAACCCACTTTTGTGCCAACCACTCAGCATAAGTCCTGGCTACGCCACTGATGTGTTTTCTGCAGGAGGACTACAGTGGCTTTATTGGAATGTCAAATGTTTAATGATGACTAGTGACAAGCTGGGCATGGAGCCACGGTGCTGAGTTTCAGTCCTATATTTGGTTCGGTAATGTGATTGCTCAAAAATTACCACAGTAAGTACAGGACAATAGTCTTGAATTCCACGCTGTAAAAGGTTAAGATTCCGTGCCACCATTTGCTGGTTTGGTATGAAAACTTGTTATGTATTTTGTGTTTAAGTCATGAATCTTAGACTATTTTATAAACAAATCATCAAAGACATTCGGTATAAAAGTCCAGTATCATGGTTGTACATAAATGAACCAAGTTCAAATGTATATCCCTGACACTGAAAATATTATATCTGATCAGTAAGGGATTAGTGCTACTTCTATAATCACTTGCATTGATATATGATGAACATGCACAGCTAAAATACCATAGTTGATATACGGCAATATTAAAGAACAATACAATGTATACAACGCCTCATGTGAGAGGTTTTTTTTAAATTTATTATTGAAACCGACATTATATATATTTCTTGAACATGTTTTCACGATATTATCAATAATTATGTTCTTTCTAAGTGATATGTTGGTCAATTTGTAGACCTAGAAACTTAGTGCTAGACACTTTTTCAAGCGGTGTTCTTGTCTATGGTTTTTAACAACAATTGATCAAATTTGAAATTTCACCCCTGCATAAGAGGCCATTTTGAATTTATGCACCAGTGGACTTTTGCAGATTTTGAATATGTTCTTTATTATACTTTTTTGAAATGAATGGCGTTTAAATGGTTTCGATTGCAATTAGTGGTGGGTGATTTTTTAATTTGATTGGCCTACGAAGCAATCAATACCACAAACATAGACTCTTAAACAATGGTTCGGATCTAGGGTATTCCAATGTTTTGGTATTTCTACTTGATTTCGAGACTCAACAGCAAGACACAGCAACTACCAGAATTCGTCGATGTGTTTGCTATTTGTCCTATTGCTGTTTGTTTGTCCCCGTTATTGTCACATAAGTTACTTTTGATATTGCAAACTGTGTTCCATTTCATTATTTTGTAAATTAAATCTAATACTGGAACTAAACTTTGCAACTCACTTTGCTACGTTGCGTCCGAAAACTTCGGACTTCGTCAGGCATCTGATTGATGATGTTGTGATGACGTCAGATGTTGTGACGTCAAACGGCGAGGAATATGAGTTGCAAATTTTAGTTCCAGTATTAGATTTAATTTACAAAATAATGTATTGAACTACTGGATGAATAATCTACACCAAGATATGTGTTCCATTTCATTATCAAGTTATTTACATCTTTTTATATTTCAGCCCTAAATCATGTGGGTTTCCCACGTGATGAATCAGTACAACATTGTACTGATGCTACAGCTTCTGTGTGTTCTGCCAGGTAAGTAGATCTACGCATGTTACACCTTCTTTGTGCGATCAATGTATTACTAACTACACTGCATTTTTAGTTAAATTGCTAAATTTTGAGAAATACGGCTCCTTCCATTCTACTCCCCCTAATCAACACGAAAAGTTAGCCATTTTAGGGTTAGAGTTAGGGTTTAGGGTTTAGGGTTTAGGGTTTAGGGTTATGCTTATGGTTAGGGTTCAGGGTTAGGGTTAGGATTAAGGTGTAGGGTTAGGGTGTGGATACAGCTCGCTAGTCAGAAACAAATCTGACTAGCGGGACTTAAAATTCAACAAAAAGCTCACTATTCATAAAGTTTGTTATTCCGTTATTCTAAATAATGTGTTTTCTGAATAGCGGGTCTTCTAACTACCGGATCTTCTGAGTGACGGGCTACACCCACAGGTTTATAGCTATAGCTACTATATATGCGAATTATTGTACCGAAATTCTGCTAAAATATGAGGGATCATGTCTATTTTAACATATATATTTAGTAAAAATTCCAGTACTGACGACAACGCCGGTAAGGAGCGCGTTATTCCCGTAAACGAGTGCCTGTCCGTATATGAGTAAAGAAAGGGTTTGTTGAATAATATGCACGTAAAGCGCAGATAGGAGACCTTATATAGGTTCGAGATGCAAATAATAAAGGGGACAAGTAGGAACAGTGATCCGGCTGGGAATAGAACCGAGGACCTTAGGTTTACGAAACCTGTGCCTTAACCACTTGGCAACTGGAGCTTTATGATTAGGAAAGTTGATATTAGAACCTAGTGGTCACTTAATCATATCTCCTCCCCGCAAATAGGCCATAGTAGCTATAAGGCCTAAATACGGGATATAAATTACAACCATCCCTGTAGAGGAAATATAACATGAAAAAGAAGTGGTATCATCGACGGGAATTAAATATAATAAATACCACTTCATCAGGTTCGCCATTCTTTTGCTACAATATTTTTGAAAATTTTTAAATGATCACAATTATCTCAAAATGCCAAAATGTCTGCAGCTCAGGTCTTCAATGTAGATTAAAATGGCAAATCTGTTCGCGCTTTACGTAGAATTTGTTCTGCGCTATTTGGCGCTTCTTTTAAAGAGTATTCATTTTAAAACAACATCCATCCCCAATATCAATACCAGAAAACCACACGACCAAAATTGAAAGGTGGCAATCACTAGAGGACAGAAGAAGAACAGCCAGATTGACCCTCATGTACAAGATCACCAACAACGAGGAGGGCATCCCCAGTGATTACTACATGACACCAGTAACCCGTCCCTCTCGTCGCAACAATTCAAAGAGTTTTCTCCAACATCAAACCTGTCTCATCAGTCACAACCAATCTTTTTTCCCAAGAACTATTATTGTATGGAATTCCTTACAGGAAGACATTGTTAAAGTACCACCTGTTCAAGCCTTCAAAAGTCACATATACCAATACGCAGAAACCCCGCACGAGATTGGCTTTAATACTCCTTGGAGTTCAGCCAAAATATGAACTGAAGCTGAAGCTGAAGCTGATGTCAAAGAAGTCGAAATAACAGATTCGGAGCCATCCGCGGAGTAAAAACCTGTTAGAAGTAAAGCAAGCAACTTCAGTGTACCATTGTCATTGAATCGAGAAAAGTAAGAAAAGAAGCCAAACCAAAAAAAAAAAAAAAAAAAAAAAAGAAATAAAATAACACCGGGGTCCTTTACCGGTAATGCAAACATTCAAGAGTATTTGAGTCAGTTTGAATCTTGTGCGGCATGGAATGCCTGGACAGAACGGCAAAATGCACAGCAGCTGTTTACGTGTTTGAGGGGTCGAGCAAGAAGAGACATCCAACAGGGTGATGAATGTAGACCATAAAGTATAAAGAGCTGGTAGGACGACTTGAAGGAATGTTCGATGGCCAGGAAGAGATGCATTTGGTTCAACTAAGAGGTCGCCAGCAGCAGCCGCAAGAGACGTTCCAGGATTTTGCTCAAGCTATAAGAAAGTTGATGGATGGCGCCTACGTCGACATGCCGGAGCAGTCAAGAAATAGGATTGTCAGGGATCATTTCATGGATAACCTACGAGACCGCGAGCTCCACTCTGCAATTCACACGTCTCGGCCCACCACATGGGAGGAGGCATTCCGTGTTGCACTAGAATTGGAAACAATTTTGGTAGCTGAGAGACAAAAGCACTCTCACTCTACCAACGAAATATGCATGTGTTAATTGTGGAAACAACCAACAGAGGAGGAACTGGTCAAATGACGGAGGTGATCAGTTTCTTGACGAGTCTAGTCGAAAACGTGGACAAACAAGGATCCGATAATGACAAACAGACAACTAACCCCAGAGAGGGTCGTACACCTGAGAATCCGCAGCGTCCTTGGCGCTTAAATAGAAGTAGAGAGCAGGGATCTCGATGATATCGAGGTCGTGGAGGAGCAAGCAGAAGAATGACCGAACGGGGTATAGGAGAAGGACATGGACGTGGTGGATGTTTTGAATGTGGTGCACTTGACCATTACATCGCCTTTTCTCCCCGGTTGAATGGAAATCGAGTTAGTCAGTAAGAAGGATGGAATAATATTTCGGGAAACGACAACCCACCCGCCCCAGGTACACTGGCAGGGTCGCAGGACGTGTGGGCTCCGACGCAACAATAAAGAGAGAGAATAAAACACCTCAACTACACATACCGGGTGTCCCAAAAAAGGTTACATGTAGATTTTTTTGAAGTTAATGTTAACAAAATTAATATAAATATCCTTTTCATGACATAGTTTATGTGCCCTCTACTAGTACCCCTGTGAATATCAAGTTCACAACCTACGTACTTATCCCGCATTCCCCGCATTCCTGCGCAAGCTCTTTACGTGACATAATGCAATACGAGGTTCATAATACACCACCGTCACAGCCACCGTGCATTTGACGGGGCACTTGAGTAGGCCCAGCCATATCATGGCAGATGCAGTATTTTATTCTCATAAACAATGAATAAAACTTGTTCAGTTTTATTTCAAGAGTTCAGTCAGCAATGTAAAAACAAACAACAGCGATTTCAAGTCAACAAAATCAAAACAAGGCCTAAATGCAAAAGATTGATATTCATTTCACTATGTTGATGACGGGAGATACCGCGTGCAGAAATTGCTTTCACCAAAAACGTGTTCTTCTCGAATGACCATCTTCCTTTGTTTTTTACCAACAAGGGTCAAGAAGCTTTAAAACTGATTTATTTTCAGTGTACAATATTTAATTTTTCAATATGTTTCTTTTGTGCAATAAGTTCAAAATGAAAAATAAGAGAAACATAAAAGGTAATAAATAAATAAATCTGAAAACAAAAGTGTGCTTGTGTTCAACTTTCGTTGTGCGATTTTTTGATGGTTAGCCACTCTTGACACCCCTGTCATCTTGCGCTCATAAGTTAAGTTGCTTTTAAGATATGGAATTGAAACTTAGCAAACAGTTACAGGAAGGATGAATATATAATATTTGAAAAAATTACATTGTTTTGTTGTACCATCACAAAATGCGGTCCATTTTCTACATGTAACCTTTTTATGGGACACATTGTATTTAAAGGGCCAAAGAGTGCAGCAGCTATTAAAGCAAAGACTGGGCTAACATTGATTGTCATAGGACAGGTAGCCGGAATGCCTCTGAGTCTTCTTGTTGGTAGCTCCATTATGCGCCCTATCTAGCACGGATACGACGGACACAATAATTTCTGAAAATTTTTACAATAGTATCCCGGTCCGATAAAGACCAAACCTACTTCCTGTAGAAAACACTGGTGAACAGGCGGATGGGAGCCCACTAACAGTATTTGGATATGCAACGATAAAAGTTACCATAGGAAACGCCAGTGTGCTCATGCCAGTAACTGTAGCTCAAGTGAAAGATGATGCATTATTGGGAATGGACTTTATGGAATTAGCCGGGTGTGTGATCGATGTAGTAAAGAAGCAGTTACAGTTTTGAGAAGTTGTGCAGGGTTATACAGAAGAAAGTTGCACATTTTGTGCCAAAGTTACCATTCCTCAAGCAATGGCCATTACAAAGATGATAAATGAGATGATAAATCTCGGGAAAGTGCCTAAACACCCTGAGATGCAAGGATTTGGTATAGTTGAGCAATGAGAATGTAGACTAAAATAATCTGGAGCTATTATGGCTAGAGTTGTTGTTGATCTGGATAAAAAACTGATCTGAGGAAAATCCCCATCAGAGTGTTTAATCCGACTCTGTCTCCAATGCTGGTAAAAAAACTACTGTAGGAACATTGAGTCCAGTAGTAGAATGTGAAATAGTGCATACAACTGATGTTGTAAAAGAAGAGAAAGTAATAATACCGGCGTATCTGCAGGATTTATATGAATCTAGTATCAAAGAGTTACCAGAAGACCAGCATGTTTAAGTGGCAAAGTTCTTGGTAGAATATCAGGATGTGTTCTCCACTGGGGATAAAGATATAGGAAAGACAGGTGTGATAAAGCACCGGATTGAAACCAGCAATGATCCGCCAAGACCAAGACGAATGGCTCCCGTACACTCTCAGAAAAAAGGTGCTACTTAGAACCTTTTTTTGTCCTGTATGTACACAAAGTTAAGAAAAGTAAAACGTAGGCCTAGTGTTAACCCTTTTTGGTACTAAAAATCATTTTCTTGGATAAAAAAAACCTTTTTTTTTCTGTTCTACTAAGAACCCTTTGATGGTTCTTTCTTTAAGATTTTAAAAGGTTCTTCAAGCTTAAGGTTCTACAAAGAACCCTTTTCTTGCCTACAGAACCTTTTTTGGTTCTACAAAGAACCCTATTGAAACCTAATGGGTTCTTTGTAGAACCAAAAAAGGTTCTGTAGTCAAGAAAAGGGTTCTTTGTAGAACCTTAAGCTTGAAGAACCTTGAAGGAATCTTAAAGAAAGAACCCTCAAAGGAACAGAAAAAAAAATATCCAAGAAAATGATTTTTTTTTTTTTTAAGGGTTAACACTACGTTTTACTTTTCTTAACTTTGTGATGAGTCCCTGAATGAATGAATTAGAATGTCACCAGGCCTATTTAAATCTTTAAGGTTCTTTATAGAACTTTTTAAGGTTCTTTTTAGAACCTTATTACTGCTTAGGGTTCTATATACAGGACACAAAAAAAGGTTCTAAGTAGCACCTTTTTTTCTGAAAGTGTAGTACAAGTGGAAGCAGATGGACAGATCCAAGACAAGCTAGATAGGGGGCATAATGGAGCCACCATCAATCAAGTCCGTGTGCTGTGTGATAGTCCTAGTTACAAAGAAGGATGGCTCCTGGAGATTCTTTACGGATTGCAGAATGCTGAATGAAAGATTCCTATCCCATATCCGTCGTCAACAGGCCTTTAGGTGCTCTTGACACAATTTTCTCAAATTTTTGGGTCCGTTTTTTTGCCCAGTGGCTTTGACCCGAGATTTCCCTATAAATTTGGTGTGGCTAAAAGCACTTAATTTTTTCAGCAAATGTGGTGCTTTTGATGCTGGCTTAAGAATTTGACGCCTTTGAAAATAAAATTATTTAGAAAATTTGTGCTTTTGAAAAAGCGAATGAAATAAAATGGATCGAAATTTAACGTCTTCATCGCTTCGGGAATTGAAGCGTATTGCGAAAGAACGCGGGTACAGAGGATACTCGCGTATGACGAGGGATCAAGTTCTTGATCTCCTTTCAGAGCCGCCACCCCCTCCACGAGTTACGCTTAGGGAACTGAAACGCAGAGCGAGAGAAAATGGTGTGAGAGGATATTCCACAATGACGAAGCCTCAGCTCGAAGAATTGCTGGCTAACCCCATTGCTCTTGAGAACATGACAGTCACTAGACTGAGAACACTTGCAAGAGACAGGGACATTCGAGGGTACTCTCGTCTAAAATAGAGACGCTCTCATTCGTTTGCTAGATCCTCCACCCGACTCGTCTAAAATAGAGACGCTCTCATTCGTTTGCTAGATCCTCCACCCCTCGTAAGAATTGTTTCGATTACTCGCGACGACGGTACCGTTGAAAATTTTGACTGGGAGAACAGGGAGCTTGCTTGTTTGACGCACCGCAAGTTTTTTCGCATTGGACGGACTCCGCGGAGTGGAACTCGCCGGAATTTTGACCGAACAGGTGCATGGCAACTGCGTTTCTTCAAAAATTCAAACTCATTTTAAACAGGCGCAGGGTAAAACCGAATCCGCTGCTTACCTACGAGGGCCTGTGGAAACTTGCCAAACCCGACCATCCCATCCCCGGACCTGACGAAGAGTGGAAACTGTCGTGGAGCCAGGCCACAGTTTGGTTGGAAAAGTGGAGAAATCCTCCTCTTGCCATTGACATCAAAGGGAAAGTTCGATGCAGGTACGAACCACCTCGGGTAAACGCGAACATCAACTTTGCTCAATTCTATATCCTCATCCACAATAACCACGTTTGGCCCGTGAACAAGAACATTCAGGAGTTTGGGCAGAAATACGCTCAAAGACAAATCGAACTCGAACTCCCCCGCCCGCGGTATTTTGGAGACATTTCTGACAAATGGCCCAGACCCAACGAGAAAAAACTCTGTTTTGTCGATTCTGTGGATGAAATGTTGAATCTTGAAGCGGTCGAGGTTGAAAAGGGTGAGACCGCCAAATGGACCACCGATATTGTTGCTGTCACGAGCGAAGAACCCGAAGATTTTATCAGGAAGCTAGTTCGAGATCACAAGATTGAACCTGGAAGTCTTACATGCAGAAAAAGAAATTGGGCAACTGAGAATTATTGAAGATTCGAGGCTGTCAGAGGGAAAACTTGAGACCTCCGACAAGACGGGCCCACCTTGGAAGGGCGGAGCCCCCCAGAAAGAGCACATTTTGATGAGGAATGAGTTTGACGACGAAGAAGCCAAGCGAATAATCGAGCGACTGCCCGAAAGCAGAGTTTTTTGTGAGGACGACGAAGGAAACGAAATCGAGACTCCAAAGACCCGTACTCCCAAACCTTTATTGGTTACAGGCAAGTACCCGGGAAGCGGCAAAAGCAGACTAGCCTTGCATTGGGGAAACAAGAGGAGGGACATGCTTGTCCTACGTATGTCCTTTGTGACTCTATCATTCAGCAAGGCTACACCGCCATAACCACGCACAGACTTTTGGGTAGAAGGCCGAGAGGTTCTGAAGAAGAAAACTTCAAGCCCTTCGATGTCTCAGAGTACAAAGTTATTTTGTTCGAAGAAATTTACTTTTACCCCGTCTTTCAGCTCGAGTGGATCCGCGGTTTCATGGCGTCTCATTCTGACATGATCTTCATTGTCAACGGCGATCCAGCTCAGAACAGTCCAGTGGGGCTGGAGCTCAACGTTGCCTTTGACGACTACTACAATTACGATATGCGCCAGTTGTTTCCTCGAAGACTTGAATTGCAAATTCCAAAACGATACGCGTTGGACGATCGTCGAAGAATGATGAGGTTTTATGACGAACTGCTTGCAGATCGAGCCCGTCATCCGTTCCTCATTGCCAAAAAATATCTTCCGGTGGTAGCCTGGCAGGACCTGACCCCGGATGCCGCCAGATACCCTCACGTTGCTTTTACCAACAATTCGGTCGATCAAGTGAATCACTGGGCCCAGCTCAAGCTGCGCAACACTAGCGAGTGGCAAGTGGGAGACGTTGCCATTGGCAAAACCTGGGCGAGGGTTGGCAAGCATAAGATCAACTCTAATTCTGAATACCTGGTGACGAATATTACGCAAAGAGAAATAACCGTGAAGAGCCAAGATGGAATCTTGCACACTCTGAAAAGAGATCGAGTGTACCCCCAGGCGCAAAAACAAAATTCTGGAGATTCGAAAAAAGAATCTCCAGAATTTTTTTTGCACCCGTTGTGGGTTGCTGGGCTTTCCCCATCACACAAAGTTGTACACGAGAACTCCAGTCGCGACCATACACACTCCGACCAAGGCCAATTCTCCATTTTTGATAGACTCAGTCTGCCCCTCGTCGAGATAATCAAATAAATGCGGCTCGGGTGGTAGGGGATTCAAGAGTGAGATTGTAATATTGTTGCATCGCGTCGTCGACGTCACGTCCGCAAAAGTACGGTCTGCGTGGTCTTGTTTTTTAAGTTGCTGGTTGATATAATCGATCCTCTGGAGACGTGCCTGGTTCCAAGAATCGCGATCATGTTGGAGTTTTTCCAAAGCGAGATCATGTCTCTTCCTTTCTGCCGAACTAGACAGAGTGCTAAAAAGATAATTTGAACCGCTGAATGCGAGAGCGTTCACCAAAGCTCCTCCTGCCATCATGAGTATTGAAGCCATTTCTTTATTTATCCCCGACAATATTTTCTGGCAATATTTTTTGCTTGACTAAAAAGTCTCTCGTGTAGGTTGGCACCCCGACTGAGAGTGTGAGCTTTCCAATATCTTCCACGTCGAGCTAACCCAGATTCGCGGGTTTGAATTTGAAGAATTTCTTCGCGGTATAGCAGTTTACTGCCATGAGTGCGCTTATCGTCAGAGCGTGATAGACGCTGTTGACGAGCATGTTAACGTTTGGATTTTCGCTTGCCATTTTATTATAGGGGTTATTATGCGAATTAGTCGAAATATTTTTCTTTTTTTGAAGCTGATGGCGCTGGTGCCTGGGGGTGGAGACCACTATCGATGCTACTTGGGGTGGACCCATTATGACAATTTTTTTGTGCCTACCCAGTACACCGCGACCACCAAAAGAATAGCCCCTCCTCCAGCGATAATTGGCCAGCTAGATCGTGATTGCTGCGCTTGTGGAGCTGCCTGCGCTGTCTTCTCGGGTTGTGGGAGGGACGCTTGTTGTTCTTCAAAGGCTTTCAATTTTGCCCCTTTTTCTTCGTTTATCTTCGCCAGTTTTTTTTTTTCCGGCGGCAACTTTTTTGGGTCTTTAGCCCGCGCGCGAGGAGCCGTAACGATTTTTGGCTCTTTAGGCTGTGCGTAAGTAGCCGTAACGATTTTGACTCTTCGAGTTTTTTTTTTCTTCCATTTTATTTATAGTTCTTCAGCAGCAGCTCAACCTTTGCTCAGCGATCTGAGCATCATTCTGAGCATCATGCTCAGATTTCTAAGCACGTCTTCAGCAATTGCTCAGCATGTCTTCAGCGACCTCTTCAGCAACTTTGCCTTAATCGATCTCATCTGCTCCTGGTTTAGCAGTAGCTCCAGCAGCAGCTGGGGGTTCTTCAGGCACGACCGGGTTTTTTTTGATGTGATTACCCGTCAGCAACACAGCCTCGAGCGGGCATAGCATGTGCCCAAAACGGTGGTACATTCCGCACGTCCACTTTGCCAAAGCTATGTCTATGAACGGTCCTTCATTCAACAAGACTTCTAGGGCATCGGGGTCAGCAATTACCAAGCTTTTTGGAAGCAACCATCCTACAAGTTTTGTGTACGCCACAACGACGTGCCTTTTCAACGACTTTGTGACCAGCCCTCCCATGCGGGTCTCGTACCTCGCGTAATGTTTCCGAAGCTCATTTTGGTCAAGACGCTCGATTTCATCGGAATTCTTGGCTTTTTCCCGCTACGGCTATTCCGACCAAGCGCTCTCGCAACTCGTCACCCCCTTCTTCTGGCTTGGTATCGCTGACTGCGATCGCTTCAGCAATAATTTTATCGATATCCGTCATGCTTTTATTATACTTTTTATTCTAGCCACCGGTAGCTAGTTGGTTGTTCCGTCACGAGAATCAGTTTGGAATGCTTGTGCTCGGCCAATTTTTTTTTTTTTTTTTTTTTATCCGTGGTTGGTATGACGTCATTTTCACGGAGGGCGTTCTCAAAACTGTCTCGATCTTTGCAGAAAAAAAGAGCTTGCTGTTTTTAGTGTTTTTTAGTCTGCTGACGCAGACAGTTTTACTAAAAGACAGTGAAGTGTTCAATTGGTTGAGTAGAAGATTATTTTGGAAATTTGGAAAGAATTTGAAAGTTTTGAAGGATTTCGAAACAAAATAGGCTTTAGAGCCTTAAATATATTTGGATGGTTTATTTTAATAAATACAATTTTATATGCATGTCTGAAGTAATACTACTAAGTTTCGAGAGATATGAGTAGTATTCGGTTTCTTAATTTAGATAACCGAGACATGGATCCAAGTTCGGATTCTATGTTGCATATTAATGTATGCACACTTGCATGAGAGATCCGAGAGGATATTCGTGCGGTTTGATTTCACGGAATCAAACTAAAGTGTTCAACATGACCATATATAGCTATACTACTATTCTAATTCAGAAGATAAGTGGTATATTTTGTGAAACACGTATACTTTCCTTAGACATGTTGAAGAAAGTCGTGTTTTTGTTTTGTATCAAGATTCGTGGAAATTAGTTTCACAAGGTGAGACATATTTTGGATATTTTCTTTTATAATTTACCCCTTTATGGTTTTGATTTTGGATTGGAGGCAGGTTTCTTCCAGGGCCCGTAATTCTTTTAAAAAGAGCGGTCCATTTTGTCTGCTCGCGAAGGTCGGTCAAAATTTTTGTACTTTTGGGTTAGCACCCAGATCGCGCAGTTGAAGTGCCTTCCGGAAAAAGCCAACTCCGAGAGCATCTGCTTTTTTCTCGTCATGGATTTGTTGGCGCTGCAATCGTCGACCAAAAAAGAACCTGTCCCTCTTGGGACATTTTTCCAAAAACTTCGAAGAAAATTTTCAACGCATGATTCATCGGATCGTCCGAGTTAGGAAACCAGTCAAGAGGGTCGACGAGAAAGATTTGCTTGTTTTGAATCCACTTCCGGGATAGGTATGCTTTGTTATTCCTCCAGGTTGGACAGACTATGACGATGTATTCGAAAAACCCTAGGAGATCGAGAACGAACTCCGACTTTCCGCATCCAGTCGCTCCGCATACGATTGCGGAATGTGCGTGCTTTGGGTAGCTCATTTATTGTAGGTTGTAAGGGGGGTCTGGGGGCGGCTTGCCCCCACCACCCATTTAGAACGACCATCCTCAAAGTTCAGCTGGGCATCTTGGACGTAGAAAACGTAAGCGTTCAGCGCGCCGGCACTCTCGGCATCCCTCTCCATCTCGATTTGAATGCTTTGGCTGACTCCTGCAACCTTTCTACCGGTCTGGTGAAGGGAGTCATCATCGGTCGAGCGCATGTCGATCCAAAGCCCGTATTTTGTGGTGAGGTACTCGGGAAGGGTCATGTCCGACAGCTCGGCTTCCTTGATGACGTGTGGGGTCGTGCGATGCTTCCCGTCGGCAAAATGCTTTTGAATTTCCTCGAAGTGTTGATGAGGAAGCATCCCATTGGCGAAGATTTGGTTCGGGTTTCCATCAATCATTGTGGAAACTTTTTTGATCTTCGGATTGTAAAATTTTTCTGAGTCCCGAGCGTAGCTCGCTCCACCGTCGCCAGGATCCTCAAAAAGAATGAGTATGCCCTTCATAGATATGGCACGCGGGGCCATGTTGATATTCCAAATGGTGTCCGATTTGTTTAGGCTTTCCTTGGTGTGCCTAACGACTCTGTCGTACACGATGTTGCTTGTTCCGTTGTACCGGTTTCTTATCGCCGTGGCCAGCTGTTCTGAGCTCACTACCTCGAACTCCAGATGGATGTTGCTCACCGAATACGAAGCCTCCGTGTCGGTGCTCACGACAACCCGTCCGCAGCGATTGAAAGTGAGCTCGTAGGAGAGCCAGTCTTTCAATTCATACTGGAAAAAGGGGTTGTGCGAGGAGAGCATTTCGAAGTCAAGAGGGATGAAGAACATGTTGCCCAGAGCGGTTTCGATCGCGACGTCGGCGGCGTTTGTCCCTTTGTCCCCCGATCGTCGATCCTAATTTTTCGCAAGGCCTCCGATTGGATGCCTTGGTAAGCCTCATTCTCCCGCTCCTTGGAAGTTTTCCATAGGTCCTGGTAGCACAGGAAGATATCCGCGTCGTTTAGACTGAAGACGCTTTGTCCCTCGAGCTTCACTTCTATCTTGCTCACTATCGCTCTCCCGAGGTTATTTACGATCTTCCTGTTGACGTCCGCGTTTCCACCTGTCGAGGACAGGTCCACCTTGAAAGAGAGTTTGCTGGTCCCGGGCACGATAACATCATTGCTCCCAAGATCGGGAAATCGCACGGTGAGAATTTCGTTCTCGTCGATCTCGCTGGGAACGTGCGTATTTCGAATCGTTCTCCGAATTCCCTTGACGCCTAGCGTTTCGCGAAGCTGGCGATGTGGGTCGAGTTTATATCCGAATTTTGTAGCCATCTTTTATTTTATAGTGCACTTCAATAAAAAAAAAAGCAAAAAAATGGCGGGCCGCGGTGAAGAAATACCGATGGATCGCATTGACGAAGATTGGGTTAAGTCAACGGTCGGCGAAACAACTGGGACAATTGGGGGTTGACAGAGGAAGAGGCGGACTTTGGTGGCGGGAGGATCGAAACCAGACGCAGAGGAAGAATCGAATGGGAAAATAATCTCACTGAAGATGACATCGACAGCCTGGAAACGTTATCACTCCGACTCAAAGCTCTTCGCACTGATGCTACTGATGCTACTGAAAGAGGAATGTCAGAACCGCCAGCACTGCCAGAGTACATGGACATAGCGAGAGACATAATGAGAGATATTAACACAAAACTTTCTACACGCTGGAAAGAGTATGTTGAAAATCGACGGGAAAAATTTCTCTCAATGATGTTGAAAGAGAAGGGGATACGTTTCGCAAGGGTGCAACATGGGTTTTTGAGCGCGATACTATTTTTGTCAAATACGAAGGCAAAAAAAACAAGACTCACCGTAGAAGGAAATCCGCGAAAATTTCTAGCTCTTAACACTATTAAAGGAAACTATGGACAGGGAGCTAAGAAAACGCAACAACAAGCGAAAAGGGCGTCGACGAGTGTGAGAAGAGTTTTGAAGAGAACTCCAACAGGGAGACCAGGCGCAGCTCGAGTGATGCAAAGGCTTCAAATGGCAAATGATGACATGGAGGGGCTGGGAGTAGACCTTGTGAGTGAACCCGTTGCTAACCAAGAGGAAGTCAGGAATTTTTTGGATGCGCAGGGACGTTTCAAGAGACTGTCCGACGTTTACGAGCACTTGGTGAAAAGGAGAGACGAAAAAGCGAAAGAGCTAGCAAATCTGAAATCCCAAAGTCGCAGTTAAGTTAGCTTCGTTAATCCAACCTACGAAGGTGACGAAGGAGAACCCTCTTTGCCCGTAAGCGAAGAAGATGCTGAGAAATCTAGAGAACTGGAAGAGGAAATCAAAACATTTGACCAGGCCATAACCGACCAAGATGTCAAATTCCCTCGTGCGTTTGCGGCAATCTATCGAAAATTTCATCGAAAGCGACGATAGTTTGCGCGATCGAATTAGCACGTTGTTTCGACGAGAGGGAGTTACTATCGCTTCGATCATAACCGCAATCGGCATGACGATATCGACGATTGTCGCATCGATACTTGCCGCCACCAAATCGACGGTTTCTGCCGTCACTCCTGCGCCAAAGCCAAAGCCAGACCCCGGTCCAAAACCAGATCCTGGTCCGTCTCCAAAGCCTCCCGAGCCTCCGAAGCCAAAAACATGGTCGGATTGGCTCAAGGCTCAGTTACAAAAAATCGCAAATCTTCTCGCAAAACTCGGAGACAAAGCTTTGGTCGCGCTTCCGGCAATTATTGGAGCCGTGGTCAATTTTGTTTTGAAATCTGTTTCATCCGTTGCTGGATTTTTAGCCGAGAATCTTTGGGTATTTGCCTTAGCAATTGGTGGAATTTTGTACACTTCTGCGAAGGAAATTTACGACAAAAAAAAACCCTTAGCAATCGCCTCGGGTTTTATTTTTTAAAGCTGCTCAAAAATTGCTCCTACTTCAACCACCAAAGTTTTGCCGCGAGACAAGCCATCCACACAAAAGTGAACACGAGCTCGACTCCCGCATTGTGCGCGGCTTTTTCTCTCTCTTTGTCGAGCCTCTCCCTTTCACTCACAGCTATTTCAGCATTGTACGCGGCTTTTTCTCTCTCTCTATTGTGAGCACTTCTTTGAATTTTTTTCACTCACATCTATATAGTTCATCACTGCATTTGAAGGGTTTCCCCTTGATCTTTTTTTCGTCCGCCATTTTATATTAACGAAAATATACGATGACTGTTCCAATTAACACCGCTCCCAAAGTCAATGAAAGTTTTTTCTCGTCGTGCGTTAGTGCCGGGGCTGCGCCCCCATACCCACTGGCTGGGTCTTGGGCTGTGATGTCCTCAACAAGCGGCTCTGTATTGGCTAGTGGTTCCTCTTCCTGTGGATGCTGAAAGTCGTCCGGCTCGGATTGCTGGCTTTTAGTCACGTTGTGCTGGTCATTTACTTCAGAGTTATATCCAAGGGACATATCGTCTGACGCGATCTGAATAAAATTGTTGTAGCCGTTCAACGTTCCAAGTTCGACCAGCATGTTGCTCGGAAGCATGTACAATCCGTGTCCAACGACGAAGTCGAGCTTGCTCCTAGCGTACTGGAGAGTTCTCTGGTACCGGTCGATCGAATCGGGAAGGTCTACCGCTGAATTGATAGCGTCTTCGACGTTCACCAAAAATTGCTTTTGAGCGTCAAATGCCCTCCCAACCCCAAGAATGCTTGATCTTGCTTGGGCTTGAGCTCCGAGGATAGCCCAAACCAAAGTTCGAACGCTGTCGTTAATTCTTGAAACACCAGCCCTGGTGAATCCGTTCGAGTGATCCAGAACGAAAGATCCTATCACGGCCATGGCATCACCCCTTCGAATTGATACATCGGTTATGTCCGGATCGTGATCGAACATTTGGTCCATCCAGATCGGGTAAGTAGCGTCCCTGCTGTTGCCCAAAAAGTTGACGTGCCCGGGGATGAAGATCTCAAACTTTTTTGTATCGGGGTTTTCAGCAATTTCGACCTTGTCCGAGGTCTTTAGACTAAAATCCTTGTGGTACGTCCGGGTGAATTTTGCCGTGCCCATTCCGTTCCAACGGTCGAACTTTTGCCTCAATTAGCTCTAGTGGAGATCCCGAATTCGGCGCAGATTCTTTCGTAGGCATTTTTGTCTATGCCGTTCTGGAGAGGATTCCATGAATCTTCGGCGGGCAAGGGGCAGCTCATTTCGGACAAAATTCGCCTAATCTGGTAGTACGCGTGAAAACGCCATACGGATCTGACAAAAGGATCCTGGTGAGTAAGATGCTCCTTCGATACTCCGCATCCGCTCGTGGCGGCCCAAACGGCGAAGTGTAACTGCATTTGCCAGAAAACCATCTGATCCGCGAGCCAATTTTCATAGTGCTCTGGGTCCTTGATTCTCGGAAGTTTGTAGGCGTTCCAGACGTTCGGAAATCTCGCAACGAAGCTCGATTTTTTACTGACCCTGATTTCTTGGTTTACTAGACTCCATCCGTGAGTAGGCTCGAACACTCCCCGAAAATGAATTTTTTAACAATTACCGGCACCGGCAAAGGAAAACCTTATAGCCTGTTGCAAAGTATAGACAATAACAGTAAAAACTTGAAAATTGGAATCAAAAGGATCTCGGGTCGAGTAGGATGGTTCAACGTCGAAGAAGAACTCGAATGGAGGTACGCTCAAGAAGGGGGAGGACCTTCAGAAGCGATAAAAATAAGCCAGGGGCTGTATAATTTTGACATGCTCGTAAATGAATTCACGAGTCGGATCGATGGACTCGAATTCAAAGTCGACAAAGGCGATGGAAAACTCGACATGACAATTCCCGCGCAGTATGAGATTTGGTTTCCAGACCGTGTTCGAGAAATGTTCGGATTGGATGACGCGGGGTGGCTATCGGCCGGTGAATACACGGGAGATCGAGCGATAGAATTTCCACCTCGAAGAATTTTAGTGTACCTGAATCAGCTGTCAACCACGGGTAATCTCGTAAACAACAAGGACGATGTTCTGCAGGAAGGTCGAGTTCTTGGGTGGATAGATCTCTCAAACGCCGCGTTCGGTGAATACTTCGTCACTAACTATGAGAAACCGAGCTTCAAAAAACTGCAAAATGGAACCATCCACGAGCTAGACTTCGACTTCAAAGTAGAATGGAAACATTCTTCGAGAAAGCTCGATAATCACGATCAACTGCTGGATTTTGAATTTGAAATACGATAGAATAAAAGAAAGAATGTCTATCTTGGGGCCAATAATCAAAACGGAATCGACGCCAACAGCTGGCGAAGATGCGGATCTTTCAGCGTACGTCAAAAACACTGGAACGAGAATGACCGGAAGGATCAACATTGGAGGCAAAAAAATAACGGGTCTGGCTAATCCAACCGAGCCACAAGATGCAGCTACTGCGCAGTACGTTGCAAACTACGCGACACACCTCAACGATATGAAACTAAATACATCCGGAGGAACATTGACGGGCGAGCTCGCGATGAGTGAGCACAGAATCACGGTCCTTGGGGGTCATACCGAAAACAAAGATGCCACGCCAAAAGAATACGTGGACGCTCAGGTGCAGCTGGTAAAAGAGTACGTGGACATCGCATTACCCAACGAAGAAGACGGAACGGTAACATATTTTTCCGTGAGGGCTAAGGAAAATGTAGATCTAGATTTAGACAAACTGGTGGAGATCAAAAACGGACAAGCCTTCAACGCTGACTCGAAACAAATAAGTATTAATAACATTCCTACTACGACTCTGCCTAACGAAGGAAGAGATCTCGAAATCATGCAACTCAGTCGAGAGTTAGAAATTTTCTTCAATTTAAACCTCGCGGTGCAGCAACCGTGGAATCTTAGCTTTGTAGCCAAACCTGGAGATCAAAGCCCTCATGCAAACAATGCCATTTCGTTGACGTTTCAACCTAATCTAAGAACTTTCACGTATTTGAACATCACCTGGAATGACGCTGGAATAAGCTACGTTGTACTAAACAATGCGAGAAAAAAGGATCACGCAGATTCATTGGAATTGGACGTGAGCCAGATGAATCACATCTCATCTCAAGCTGTGTTTTTGGATAAACGGTCATCAAAGACAAAATATGTACAGAACTCAACGTTTCGTCAATCTAGTAAAAATCGACATGGGCGTTAAGCAGCTAGGAATTCTGAATTTCTACGACAGAAACCTACGTAAGACGGAGATCGTTCAGCACTTCATCGACAATTACGTTTTGAATTTTACGAACGATGTAGTTTTGGTGTAAATAAAGATGAAGAATCCTAGATGAAGATCGACAGCCAGCGACCGGAGAGCAATCGAAAAGCAAGCAAGGAGTCCAATTCCGACTGAATGAGATTTCCAAGATCAGAGATTTCCTGGAAAATGAGGTGAATCAAAGAAACCAGCTCAGACGAACGTATAAAACTTTTTTGGAATGTCTTTTATAACACCGCTCAAGTTTCCGGGCTCATCGCGGTTGGATCTGGAACGGGGGCTGTGGGACGCTGGTTATGGGAGTAGGGGCCTTCGTAAGCATTCCCCTTGGTGGAATCGCAATTGCTGGGGGTCTGGTCAGCGGAGTTTGCGTGGCCCTCGGAAAAGTGACCATGAAAAAAGTTGAAAAACATGAATGTGTCAAACGGACTACTGAAAGTAGCCTGAACACTGTAAACGTTCTTCTTTCAAACGCCCTCCGAGACGGGAAGGTCAGCAACGAAGAATTCCACCATATCCTGCGGGAGCCATTATTAATTACAGGAGCCACAAAGCTGGTAACGCGAGCCAGTCTTATTGAATTGACCGCTAACAGAGAAAGGGAAATTCGCGCAGAAGCCGAACAAGTCGGGATGGAGCGCGGAAAAAAAGCTCTTGCGGATCTCCTCAATACCGCTGGGTTGAAGAGCGAGGCAAAAAATTAGAATTTAATTTTATTTTGTGGAAATAAAGAAAATAGCGAATCAAAATAAAAAATCAGACGAAATGCAAAACCCGGATGAAAATCTAGCCGAAGTAGTAAGTATGCTGGAAGCCGTCATGAGATGGTATACGAAAAGAATTCTAAGAATTGAGAAAGACATTCATACTCTTATTACAATCATTGGAGCGTGCATGGTCGGGGTGTGTGGCATGACAGCTATCTTAATTTACGATAATTTCATCTTGCACATTTGAGCAGATTACAGTGGGTTGAAGCAAAGAGCTAGAGTTTAATTGCCTCCAAGCCCTGAAGCAATAAAAAAAAAGTCTCATGGTGGATAACCATGAGACTTTTTTTTGTTCAAAAAATTGTTGAAGATTTGAGTTACATTTAACCAACAGGGGTTGTAACATCTTCAGAGAAACCGACACCCATGAAGATTGGCTATCAAAAATCTACTTGTTTGTATTGGAAGTAGCAGCCGCATAATGTACAAAATGACACCGAGATTTGCTGAAAAAATCGAGTGCTTTTAGCCACACCAAATTTAAAGGGAAATATTATGTCAAAAAGCCACTAGGCAAAAAACGGACCCAAACATTTGAGAAAATTGTGTCAAGAGCACCTAAAAAATGACAGTAAGGCCTGTTGACGAAGCATATCCCATTCCCAGTGGTACGGGGAGGATTATATCAATGGACTGGTACGCCTTTCGGACTATGCAATGCCCCTTCCACTTTCGAGAGGCTAATGGAAAAATTATGGCCGGACTGCAGCAACAACCCCCGCACACACTTCGCTTTAATACTCCTTGGAGTTCAGCTAATATATGAACTGAAGCTGAAGCTGAAGTTGATGTCAAAAAAGTCGAAGTAACAGATTCGGAGCCATCCGAGAAGTAAGAACCTGTTAGAAGTAAAGCTAGCAACTTCAATGTATCATAGTCATTGAAACGAGAAAAGAAGCCAAGCCTAAGCAAATAACACCGGAGTCCTTTACCTTATCAGAATGTGTTCTCCTCCGGGGATAAAGATATAGGAAAGACAGATGTAATAAAACACCGGATTGAAACCAGCAATGATCCGCCAATCCGACAAAGACCAAGATGAATGGGTCCCGTAGTACAAGCGGAAGCAGATGGACAGATCCAAGACAAGCTAGATAGGTGCATAATGGAGCCACCGTCAAGTCCGTGGGCTTCTCCGATAGTCCTAGTTACAAAGAAGGGTGGTTCCTGGAGACTATGTACGGCTTGTAGAATGCTGAATGAAATATTCATATCCCATATCCCATTCCCAGGACTGAATAATCGCTTGGGTCATTAGCAGTGGTTTTCTACGTTTCCTTAAAATCCGGATACTGGCAGATGGAATTAGATGAGTCCGCTAAAGAGAAGTCCGCATGTGTGGTACGGGGAGGACTGGTATGCCTTTAGGGCTATGCAATGCCCCTTCCACTTTCGAGAGGTTAATGGAAAACATTATGGCCGGACTGCAGTGGCAAAGCCTCTTGGTATATCTGGACAACATAATAGTTTTCGGAAAATCCGTAAAAGACTCCGGCAAGCCAATCTGAAATTGAAACCAAAGAAATGTGTTTTGTTCCAGCGGAGCGTGTTGTATTTCGGACATGTTGTACATGACCCAGAGAAAATGAGAGTGATTCAAGAGTGGGAAACTCCGACATGTCTTACGCATGTACGCATTTTTCTGGGATTAACCTCTTACTACAGAAAATGTTTTTAATCGGACTGAACACTGTGAAGAGGTATTTTGCGCACTCAAGAGGTGTCTAATGACCAGTCCGAATTTAGCCTATCCAGATCACTCCGGGAAGTTCGTCCTTGATATAGATGCTAGTGTTTACGGGATTGGAGCTGTGCTCTCCCAGGAGCATGGCCGTCAGGAAAGTGTGATCGCATATGCGAGTAGAACTCTCACCAAGACAGAGAAAAATTACTGCGTCAAACGCAAAGAATTGCTAGCAGTTCTTTATCATGTCCGATATTCATGTCCGATAAGCACAGATATCGGATCGCTTCGATGGCTCCTCAGCTTTTGGAATCCGGAAGGCCAATTAGCAAGGTGGATACAAATTCTAGGAGAGTATGATTATGAAATAATACACCGACCTGGAAAGAATCACCAAACTGCGGATGGTTTATCCCGTAGGGAATGCCGGCAGTGTAATATGAGGAATGATCAGCAGGAAGAAAACAACACAGCATTTCCTGCAGCGTCATAGATATACATTTCAGTCGGATCGGGTCCAGAACATTTCATCGAGCAACAGAATCAGACGGAAAAGAAAAAGTATGTGCATGGGCAAACTGACAATAAGTTGGTGGAGGTCAAGTATTATGAATACGATCCGGCAGAAAGATTAAATATAAGGAGTGACCACACTGTGCTCTACAAAGAGATATCCAACCTGGCTGTAACGCATTGGAAACAAATCCCAACTCAACCGGTCCCCACAGCACAACCATCACTGCCGAAACACAAATCTGACAATAGTTGTAACAGAATCACTGCAGTAAGTTCGAGCAGTAGCAACCAAGTGAAGCTTGTAACAATCAACTCGTTATGGTCACACCGAGAAATTAAGGCTGCTCAGGAGGAGGATATGGTTAAATACCACTAATTATGTATTACACGTGTTTCAATGGGAAAATGCCTAATTTCGGGTGGAATTTTCTCATATTCAGAACTCTCACAGTTCAATGCCACCAATATCAGGTGAAACTATATGATTCAGATGCCAACTGATCAAAAATTCAACATAGGTTGACCTGAGACTTTTCTTGTTTTAACGCACTGAACCGTAAACACCTTGAAATGACAGTGCGCCCTCGAAGCTGAAAGTTACAATATGATAGGGCGACTATTTACTAAAAAACCGAAGCCGTGCGTATGAATTTTGGTACTATTACATCAAAAATGTCATATAATGAGAGAAAATGTACCATTTTGAAGCATCAAACTCTAAAAAGTACTTTTTTGGCTATATAACTTGATCAATTTCAGCAATTTTAATGCAGTCTTTTCGAATGCCATGAAAACAAATAGTTACTCATCGTATTTCAATGTATCGCCCAGGCCTATTAGTGGTATTTAACCATATCAGTACCATCATGAAGGCAAAGCATAGAGAACAACCTAGACCAAAATGGAGTAAAATGCCTGCATTGTCGAAAGGTGTCAAGAGTTTTTGGGCACAGTGGGACCGACTTGAATTGCGGAATGGCTTACTGCATTGTAGAAGGGAGTCCGAGGATGGTAAGGTGATCAAATGGCAGTTATTGGTAACACAGCAATACAAAGACAAAAGTCTTAAAGGAGCTCCAATAGTCGGTTGGCAAGTCACCTGGAAATTACAAAGACAAGAAAGAGCGTAAGGGAACGGTTCTATTTAGTTGGTATCTGCAATCAAGGATCCGTAAGTTTCGTAATGTTTGTGCCAGGCGCGGATCACCTAGTACTCGGAGTAAGGCGAAGTTGCAACAAGAACTCGCTGGGCATAGAGGACAACGGGGGCATAGATGACAAGGGTTGCCATGGATATTCTTGGTCTACTCCCGGAATCAGCAGCAGGAACTCGATACGTTTTTAGTGGGAGACTATTTCTCGAAATGGGTAGAGGCGTATGACATCCCCAATCAGGAAGCAATACCATGTGCCAAAAAGCCAACAGAAGAGTGGATCATCCGTCAAGGATGCCCTGAGACCCCTCAATCTAACCAAGGTAGAAACTTTGAGAGCAAGATGATGGCTGAAGTTGTCGGTTACTGGGGATAGAAAATACAAGGACAACTCCGTTGAATCCAAAGTCAGACGGATTAATTGAAAGATTCAACCAGACCATGCTTAAGAAGGTAACAGTCTTGCTGGATCCGCAGAGTCACCAACAAGATTGGGATGAAGTTCTACCCTATGCAATGATGGCATATAGAAACTCTATTCAAGAATCTACAGGGAAATACCGTACATGATGACATTTGGAAAAGAAATGATGCTGCCTGTGAATTTAATTGGTGTGCTCTCAGATCCAAATCAGGATGCCGAGCTATCAACGGACTATGCTCAGAGGTTACGAGAAAGCTTAAGAGAAGTTCATGACAGGGCAAAAGAAGTCAAATGGGAAGGACCGTACCTAGCTATACCCAAACTAGCAGATGTAGTGTACAGATCAGAGAGATAAATCCGAGAGTGAAAGAGAGAGATCGATCATGTGTATTTTTAATACGTTTTGGAGCCGAAAGCTGTAATTTTAATATGAAAGTTGTAAATTTAAAACGCTGTGTAGCCAATTGTATTTTTAATAGGCGATGAAGTTGTATTTTTAATACAGTAGTATTTTAATGCATTTGGTCACAATTATTTATGACAATAACAATAGATAATTATTGTTATACTGACATGAATTATTAGATTTGACATGACAGACTGAAGCTTTGTTGGTGTTTATTGGGCATTTGAGACGCAGACTGGGTGGTGTAATTTCCAAATCGCGACAGCGCAAAGTAAAAACACGGTGATTCCGGTAACGGGCCAATTTCCTCTCGTTGTTCTCATATTTCCTGACTTCCAAAACCGCCGATTGTCCGTAAGTCTTTCTAAGATCCGCCAGGGTATTCGGAACACGCCTTAAAGAACATAAGACTGAAGCTGACAAAGCTTCTAATAAGGCATTCACAAGATCCCAGAGAAAGGCCTCGGTCACAGGAGAGGTACACAAATCAGCCATAACAGACCATGTAGCGGAGAAAAACCACGTAATTGGTTGGGAAGACGCAAAAATCAGAGACGAAGAATAAAACCGAAAACAAAGACACATTAAGGAAGCCATCTTGATCCGGAAAAAGGAGGCCAACACTTTCAACCGAGACGAGGGCAACCACTTCCTACCCCACATCTACGACCAATTACTCCACTCCAAAACGCCACCAACGTCGAGTTTGAGCAGGAAACAGACGAGGAGTGTGAGAGTTGATCAGTCAATTTGAGAAAGTACTAATATGTAGTACGAAACATCATTGAGGTATGTTTAAGATCTTTATACCGAAATACATTTGGATTTGTACAAAAGAACATTTGCAAAATATGAATTATGAACAATCCTGATGAATTTATTAAGGGAGGCTCAAAATCAGTTTAACGATGCCGACATTTGAACGAACCATTTTGTGAACATTGAGTTGAAATTAAAAAAAAAATATATTAGAAAATAAGCAATGAGGTATGTTTTTGACATTGTGTGTTTTCTAGACCCTGGTATACTGCAGGCTGAGTGGACCCAATTTTAATTGTGACGTCATTGAAAAAGGTTGTACCCCCGGTACCATTGTTTGCGCAGAAGCTATTGTTGCGAGTGTATCTGTGACAAAGTGTTGTGATGTACCCAGTATAATTGTATTTCATGAAATAGGGGAAGTTACCTGTATAATCATGCAATAGTTTGTTTATTATGACTTTTCTGGAAATCCCCTATAATGGATATAATAACATCATTTGTGAAGACTATTTATGTCAAGGGTAAGATCCCTGATACTGTAAAGAAAGAATGACATAACGGGGGAAACCCACAGGAAGTGATGTAAGGTGAAATGTTAATATCAATTATTAGAACATTGTGAAAATCTAAGATTTGCTACAAAACATCATGTTGGTAGTAATTCTAGGCAGATCTGTATCAATATGATTGTAATGTAAATGGATGTAGCTATAGCTCTCAAAAAGAGAGTAAATAATGTTAACCAGTTATTCTGGATACTCAGGGAGTATCAAAAAGTGTGACCATGGAGAATTCCTACAGTGCTACAAGTTCAGCTTTGGCTGAAAGTATGGTTATTATTTCGGAGATACGAAAATGGACCAAAGTAAGACATAGGGTCTAATGTGGATTGTGTCGGACTTTATGGAAAAGGTTACATTTATTATCATCTGGATACAGGTCTGACAGGCTGCAATAGCCTTTATCATTGAGACAGTTTATAGTGTTGATCTGGGCTAGCTAGCTAATATGCTTATAGTCCAATTCCTTCAAAGAAAGGAAATTGCTAACCAGAAATATTTTATGTAGTCAATGTACTACTGCCTGTCAGTGTTGTCGGAGAAGATCTAGAATACGTCAAAGAACGTACTTCTTCCAAGAAAGGAATATATAGTCTTCTGTCTTTTATACAACACATCTGTCAATATAAGTGGGGACAATTGCATCGCAGTCCTGCTTCCTGAAGATATCATGTGAAAGTTGGAAATAACACCATTTTTGGAGAAAGCAGCCCAAGGGGGGTGGGTTTGGAGAAAACAGCGGAAGCTGATAAGTTTTTGGAGAAAGCAACGCCATTTGTGTGTGAGGATTGTATTTGCAAGGATATTTATCATTGCAAGTGTACAATGGACTTCGCTGATTTTTGCAGGACAAGTGAATAATACATCAGCCGTCCACAACATTGCAAGAACTCTATGTTACCATCAAGAAGAAGAATGCTGGCTAAGTACTGATTGGTTTACAGAATAATTATATTTGATTATTTTTGTATATGTGCATTTGTTGTCATATATTGTACCAATCATATCTCACGTTCAATTAAAGACTTAGATTTTGTTAGCTTAATAAAACAGTGTATTTGTGTTGTGCATTCGTGTGAATTTGGGTAAAAGGTGATTTTGGCCTTGAATCAGTACGACTCGTAACAGTATTTCAGGAATCATTGCATGCAGTAACAATAACTGAGTAATTTTAAGTTGAACAAAGCATCGCGTTGGAGACTTGTGTGTAAGGATTTCTTTCTCATGAAAGAGCAGCAAATGTTGTTATACCTCAGTTGCCTTACACACCTTGCATGGATGGACCGGTAATATGGAAAACGGATGAGGTTTAAAAAGAGCATGACAGGCCTATAGTGTCAGATAAAATCAGCACTGGCCAATATTTGCTATCTGTTTAATTTTGCTTTATCGCAATTGTTCCAAGTGAAAATGGTTGATGGTTATTTCAAGGGCAAAGAAGTAGCCTAATAAGTTTATTGGATTTTGTACTAGTATGCAAAATGTGCTAACAGTAACACCTGAATGCTGCAAACAAGGTCTCTGAGACAAAACTGTGTTCAGTAGGCCTATATAAGGTTAAAAGATGTGTAATTTGAAAAAAACAAATGCGCAAAAAAAAGTGAATCTTAAAAGCTACAAAACAGTCTTTTAAGACAAAAGTTTGTAAAGTAGGCCTATATATAACAGTAGGCCTCTGTAAGGTTTTCAGGGAATTATAAAGGAAAATGTGTTCTTTTCATAATGGCCAATAAACACTTGAGCCCAAAGTTAATCAGGCAAAAGCAGGCTCAACCCTATAGTGCTGATTGACATTGCGATGAAGATCAAGGGTCAACAGTGCTTTTTACCTATGGTCATTTTCACAGTATTGAAATCAGTAGTGGTCTAAGAAAACTACAGAATTCCAAGATTTTTTGCCTCATAAATCATGTACTTAGTAGCTCCCTAGGGTAGCTTAAAAGTATTTGGAAGTTACTGTGTTCAATCTTGCAGGCTTATAATTATGTACCATACACTTGACCATTTTGTTGTACTAAAAATACAATAACATTTTTGTAAAGACCTGTATTGTTTCAGTTAGACCTTGGAGTGTATTTCTTATGCTGAAAATGTACTAAAAATTGCCACCATATTTTTAGTTGTGAAGGATCATGCAAGTTGGTTAACAGGACTTTGATATTTGTTGTTTCGGGGACTTCTTTTTCGGTTAACAATCCACCTTTTTCGTAACTGACCACTTCGTTGCCATTGGGAAATTTCCATGATAAATGACAATTGATGTTAAAATATTTCAAAACTGCAATTACAAACATGGAAAACATGGTATCAAATAATAACTTTTATATCTGTTGACTTACTTTGGAATTGAGTTTAACATGTATTCCAGGTTCCATTCCAGAATTTTCTGAGCTCATGTAAAATAAAATATGCAGGATTACGCAAGTAAATAACATCAAAGTATTTAATATTATACTTTACTTTGCAGTATTTCTTGTGTGAAATATTATCGGCAACTAAATATCCCACTCACTGGCAGGAGCTTCTACTAGTACAGGGATCTATACGATGATTCTTATTTTTGGGTGGATCCACTCAAGTCGATATTTTACTCAAAAATATCGTAATTAAAATACATGAGCGCTCAAGAGAGAGAGAGAGAGAGAGAGAGAGAGAGAGAGAGAGAGAGAGAGAGAGAGAGACCGGTGACTTACCGTTTTGCCTGCCCATTAAGCCCGTCACGGATGTTTTCTAGACGTTCTGATTTACGTGTACACTATACACTGAACTGCACCCGGAGACTGATATAGAGGAAGTGGACGTCGTAGATATGGCGCTACTGCCAGTAACCATTTCTTCTCCACTAGCCGGGGAATCACCACAGAATCAGAACCACAGCCAAGCCCAGTCATCACTATACCTGCTGGTACTTCGCGTGACATGAACGAGCCACTGCTGAGGGAAGTTGGGATGTCACCGAAGAAAAGATATTTTCACGTATTTTCAGTAAGATATAGGTGTTGGACATGCCAAATTACTTGTTAGAGATATTTTAGACGATTCAGATAATTCTCCCAAATGTTTGCTCTGTTATATAAAGTGTTACAGATTATTAAAAGCTGGTCATATACTCCGGATTTTGGACCAGGCTGATCGCCGATTGGGTCTTGGAGCGGGGTGTATGAGCACCGGTGAGGGTAATGCACGATCATGGCTGATCTCGATTCATGATCATATCCTCCCGCATGCTCTTGCATGTCGTTGTCTGGCTCTTTTGGTGATTCCGACTCCGATTAGGCGTTAGCGTTCGATCCTTACTGAATTAGAAAGAGCCTCTGTTGCGTGTGATTTGATTAGTTCTGAAATACAAAATATATTGGTAGTGTGTGTCAGACAACGAGGGTAACAGATTCTCTAGAGATGGACGTGAGCTAAAGATATGGCAGTGGTAAGCTCAGGCTTGAGGCTTTATGCATGTGCGTAGTGCACTCGAAATCACTATTTTGTTTTTGATGTTGTTTTTGTTATAGATTTACAAAACTTTGTAATTTATCTTTGTGTTTAATTTTCAGACAGTATGATTCAAGTTCGAGCACACATGTGCAGCGTGGGACAGGAGCTAGATAAAGATGGTGTTTTGAGATGGGTCTTAGCGTATAAAGACCCATGCAAATGCACAAGTGTCAGATTCGGTGGAATGAATCTACATACACCAGTGAGACCATTCACACCTGTGTACGTTGACAAACCATGGGTTGGAGACAACGTTGAGAAGATCTGGTATCATTACCAGTTGACTTGCAATGGTAAGAATCTATTTAAAATCTGTTCTAAGTCATACTCCGTTGTTGTTTAACTTTATAGGTGTATGGGTGTACTTTAGTATAAACTACTGGTAAAATGTGATTTTATGACAAAACGATGGTTGACACAGTGTTGCAAGAAATGTGTTTTATTTTCACAAATAAGAGCACGATTTCATTAAAGTGCAGTTATGTATTTACCTTTTTCAGGCAGATATCAATAAAGTATATGATATGTTAATAAATTTTCGAGTGCGGCTTAGGGAGAGTGAGAAATACCTTGATGTGGGCGGGCAAAGTACAGGAGGGCCAAAATTATGTTTTACCTCTTGAAGGGGGTTCAACTTTTCAGAAACGGATCTAAAAGGTTTTTGCAAAACATATAATTATGCAATGCTACATTGATACAGCTGAGACAAATGGTGTCAATTAGTGTTAAGGTAATTGCAAATTTCTGCATGTTTCGCGCGCTTTTGTCACAAAAATGTGTAATTTTGCCCTCTTCCCATATTTTACCAAGTATTCCAATGATATGTAAGCATGGTATGTAAACACCTCCTTTCAATTATATCAAAAATGTACAAGCATTATGTTATGCATATGCCTATTTGGAGCGTTTAAGGGATGGGGTATAATCGTTTGGACAGTATTTATTGTGGGACATTTTAGCACATCACACATGTCGAATTACATTCTGAATACGAATAATGTCCTTCTGATATCAAATAATTTGGATTTTTTGAAATTAGCAATGTAATACACATTTTATGGCAAATGATTACAAATTGATATTTTTGATATTTAGCAGTACTCGAAGTAAACTTTATAAATCTGATGATGTATACTTAAAGTGTATGTAGGTGGGATGAAAAACCGACGATCAATTGAAAATTTTACCTTTCGTATTGAAGGTATGGATTTTTTTCCCAAAACACACAAAATAAGATTAGGTCTTTTTGGGGAAAAAATCCATATCTTCAATATGAAAGGTCAAAATTTTCAAGTGATCATCGGCTTTTCTTCCCAGCTATATATACTTTAAGAATTATCATTAGATTTATAAAACTTACTTCGAGGACTGTTATATATCAAAAATGTGAAAAATATCAAATTTTAATAATTTGTCATAAAATATCGTGAATTTCAAAAAATGAAAACTATTTGATATCAGAAAGACAATCTTCATATTCAGAATCAGAATGCAATTCGATATGTCTGATGTGCTCTCATGTTCCAAAAATACTGTCAAAATGCTCTTTCTAGACCCCTTAATCGTATGGTGAATATGACGGCCATTTTGAACTTCTCGAAATGGAACAGAATGTCAGTCATGATCTGCAATACGTTCTTGTTCCCGTTCCAATAAAAATGACATGTTTTGGGGAGTCATTAAAATGTTATCCTTTTTTTTTTTTTGGCACCCATTTTAGATCTGGCAACCATATTGGAATACCATTTAATATTTATCATTAACATGCATTTTATTTTAATTTTCAAGCAAAGCGTTATCAATAATATACAGGGTGTCCCATAAAAATTACGGGGTGAATAAATTTGAGAATAGGTCGAGAAATAGACATTGCAATCCAAGAATTAAAAAGGCGGTGGGCAGCTCATTTTATTGTGCCTTATATACGTACATTTTATTTGATTCGGATGAATGGTTACAAAGAAATGATACATAATACCGCAATTCATTCCAAACTTGATCAATAGCCGTTTTTTTATATTCGCTCATATTCGCTGAAGGTGGACCTGAATATAACTTTTGATTTCCCTTCGCATTGATATGCAGTGGTTACATTATATAATATATTGTGGAATATTATGTTTAATGTTTTTAAAGTTAAAACTTGTACATTCATTATTCATGACATTATTTGAAGCAACAGTTTGTCTGTAAAAAATTCTGCAATTGAAGACCCTGGTGGAAGAAGGACTCAACGACCATTTTGGCGAAAATGAGTTATTGGTGATTTTGAAGTCATTTAGGGACGATTTATATTTTGGCAAAATATTTAGGCATTTGACCCCTTCAAAATGATCAACCATGTATATGAAATTACTTGTTACGTTGTAAGGATCCCGATTATATATACTTAGCTATATGTCAGACTTATTATGGTTATGGAGATAATCACGTCAGGTCACTCAAAGGTCAAGTGGGGTCAAATTTTCAAAAACGTCAGATTTGCATGGGTGATATATCAAATTGTTCGTCTTACCTTGCACATTACACATATATACACTTTTTTGTTATTTGAACTTGATTACAAGAAATCGATAATTTATATGACCCTGTAAATTGGTACAAGTTATTATCTCATAAACATAACAACTCATACCAAACATGAACTTCAAACTATAACGTGTTCTGGAATGTATAAATGTTTGATAGCCTATATCTCAAAACGTATATTATGGTCGTTGAGCTCTTCTTCCACTATAGTCTTCAATTGGAAGCTTCCCAGCTTTAATTATTTATGTTGTGCAATATGTTACATTTTAACTTTTCAAAGAACATTTGAGCCAAGAATGGCACTGATCATGACGATTAAGTGCTTATAGCTCTACGTGTGATTTTTGATATCATGCAACATTATGTTGATATTTTAAGAAATTAAAATTTTGCGTTACTATTTCTTGGAAATATTTTAAAAACATTAATGTGTAAGAAAACTTTAACTTTTTAGCCAGCTGGAATTCTTTATGCAATAATTATTTACGCGATAATTATATTAGCATTAACGAAGAAAAGATATTTACAAATACAGAGCATCATCTGACATATGCAGGCTTTCATTTTTAATATCGTGCAGAAATAACATTAAATTTGAACATTAAATTCGTTCTGGTATACCAGAACGAAATTACAACAGTGGTCTATGGAGCAGTGTAATACACATAATCATGCACAACTCACTAACGGAAAATCAGAATCAACTGAAATGTTGGTAATAAGCTTTTTTTCGTGGATATCTAGTGAAAAATGTCATAAGAAGAGGATGCTAGGATCACGAAATCCTCCTTTAAGGAGAACAAAAAGGATTTCACCGAACAAAAATGATATAAAGCCCATTGACACGTTTAGTATAGTGCCTTAGGGTCAAAATCGTTACACGAGTGACAAAAGTGCCAAATTTGGTACAGAGGTTGGTGCGGCCTAAAGTTTATAAAAATAAGCGCCTCCAAAAATACAGACTTTATTTTGGCCGTTTTAGAGCAAATAAAACAACAATTTTCTGGTCAAAAGTACAATACATACATACATCATCATCATTTTATTTTCATTCAAATCAACATACAAAATATGTATAAAAGACACAAAATTTGAATGAGGAGATGCTCAAAAGGCCAAAAGGCCTGAAGCGAGCACCCCCTAAAACTGCCCTAAGTTACAACATACAATTACACAAAGTTACAAACAAAAGAAAAAATAGAAAGAGGAGAAGAACATGGAAAGAAAGAAAATATTTATAACATTTCAATAAATAGACATTCCACAGTTCACACAAGAAATTGATAGTTGGGGTGGAGATGGATGGGGATGGGTGAGGTCATTAAATAATGCCTAAATATTAGATGTAATTTTTTTATTAGACTTTTCTTTATTTGTAACATAAACTGGTTTACTGATCTTGCCATTTTTATATATTTATCAGTAATATTCCATTTCCTAGGACCGGCAGCTCTCATTGTTTGTGAGCAAATTCTGTTTTTGTATGACATATATTATAGTCGTCGTATCAATTAACTGATGTCAAGATACCGCAGTTGTCATACAGAAGGACAGCAAGTCGTACAACACTTAACATTTCAAAAAGTTTTTTTTTTCTTGAAAATTCCCCTGTCATTTGTGAGTTGCTGTATCTTGACTCTGGCATGGCAACCATTGGAGTGGTGTTGGTCAGATTGTAGATGGTTTCATTTGGAATACGATCCACACGCTTGATGTTTCACATGACTGACTCTGTAGCAAGATTTTATTGATCTTGTTTTCCATATCCTTGGTGATTAGCCATGACTCGCAACCGTACAGAAACACAGTAACACAAGTTGTCTCAAACAGCTTGATTTTTGTTTCGATTGGCATGAATGAGCTTCACCAAAGGCGTCCCAGTTTCCAGAAAGCTGCCCAGGCTAGTGCTTTTCTTCTTTTTAGGTCATCAGCACTAGAGCCTATTCTGGAATCCAAATACTTGAAGTCTGTGACATGGTTGATGGTACTACCATAGACTTCAAGTGCTGGCTGGGCGTTACAGTCAAATATTCTGTCTTAGGTGCGCTGATGACAAGGCCTGGATCTAGGTAACAATTCCAGCGTCAATTCCAGAAGTTGACTTCTTCAGAAGGTAGTCTACCAGGATAATGAACAGGAATTGTGCCAACACATTACGTTGAAGCACTCCATTTGTTACTCTGAAAGGCTCTGAGATACTTTCATCTATCGTATTTGGAGTTCTTGTAGAGCACCTGGATGGCAGACCACAATCTTTGGTATTCCATAATGCAGCACTGAAAACATGATGGATATGCCTATTGGTGGAGTCGAAGGCTTTTTTTGAAGTCCACAAAAGTGTCTGTCAAGGGAAGTTGGTACTCCTTGAAGCCTTCCATGATCCTCCTCAAAATGTGTATTTGCGGAGCCCAGCTGCGACCTGACTTAAAGCCAGCCTGGTTGCTTCTCAGTAAAGGGTCAATGTGCGGTCGAATCCTGTTCAGAAGGATCTTGCTGTGCACTTTTGCGGCAATGGACATAGGCGAAATACCACGGTGGTCTGTCATGAGAGAGAGGACGCCTTTCTTTGGTAGAGGAATGATTACATTTGTGACCCATTGACGTGGCGCTGTCAGCGTTGAGAATACTTCCATACAGCCATAGCAACCACTATTAGCCAAGTGAAATGGCATCAATTAGAACCTATGTGACCTAGAGGCTGGATTAATGTATTTGTTATTTCTACTATATCCTGCTTTCAGGCTAAAATGAACTATCACAGGGTGATATGACCACTCACAGAGTGATAGTGCTCCTTCTAAAGCTACTATCACTCTGCGATAGTTCATGAGATACTCTTCATGCTCTTATACATTATATATTGTCTATATATTTCCTGCTCTACAACATATTTACTTCAGACATGTATGAACTTCTAATGAGCAAATCATTGTCTTCTGGAATAACTGTACACTTTCAGATTGGACGGCATGGGGAGCATGGGATAGCTGTTCTGCATTATGCTGTGGTGGGGAACAATCTCGCACCAGAACATGTATTTCAAGTAGTGGCTCTTCAACTGATTGTGACGGTGCCGACAGTGACACACAGGCATGCAATATGCAGGGATGTCCAGGTAAGATTAGGCTCTAAAATGTGGATAAAGGCAAATGTTCGCTGATACTTACTCACCAGTGTACTTCGTGTATATTTATAAATGCGCTTTTATAAATACGCACGTGACCAGATGGCCAGTGCCACATTTGCATCACATCATTGAAACTCCCTGTCAATCACTGAAATGGCGACCATTGAGGGAGTGGCTACAGTTGTGACCTTGTTTCTGGCTAGCACTGGCAAGGAACATTGGCTGGAGGTTCGATGCTAATTTGCAAGGATAATTGATATCGGAGAAGCAATATATTACAAGACGCATTGTTCCTTTGATGCTGATTAGATTTACCCCCCGGCTTATGATTATTGCACAGCCCCTCCCATGTACAAACATAACTATTTTGGATTTATTTATTTATTTATTTATTTATTTATTTATTTATTTATTTATTTATTTATTTATTTATTTATTTATTTATTTATTTATTTATTTATTTATTTATTTATTTATTTATTTATTTATTTATTTATTTATATACGTGAAATTTACGTCAAAGTGTCATATAAAGCCTGAACGTGATGTATGGTATACATTTTCCTCAACATCTTCCAGCCGGGATGATTAGATCATGTACAGTCATCCACGTGTTTATACTCTAAGTTGTACGTCAAAGCGTGTACAGATTACCGATTTAGCATGCGGCGACAGAAAAAAGGATACGATACATGATTTACCGACAAGTGACTCATTTCGTAATGCGATCATGAATTTTGAAGGCTTCGTTGGGACTCGAACCAGCGATTCTAAACTTCCTTCGATTACGCGTCTAGCGCTTTACCGCTCGTCCACGGTGGCAGTTGAGCGGATGAGTGTAATGAAAAAAGATAAATCTCATAATGCCATCTTTAGCCTTTTGATTCCTAAAATAAGACGCGTTTTGTAAAGATAGATTAGCTGTTTTATGCATAAATAGCACGAACGTTTGGGAAAGGTTTCAAATAAATAATAAAGACACTGATGTGATGATGAAATTGCATAAGTCGGGAATTATCTGCGTCGGAATATTTTGTTTTGGTTTTAGGAATTTGACCTTAAAATTTACGACTTCATGACATTATCATTCGAAATCAACAAAAGATATTTCAACAGTATATGGCCTCATTCTTTCTCTAGAATGTTTTGTACACGTTTGTGAAAAAGCTTCAACAATGGTTCGCTGCATAATGGTAACATTAGCCTTGACCTAAAAAAGGGCGAGAGGTACCATATTTACGGATTCAGGCTAAATTTAAAATTGATATAAAACGTTTGTTTTTTGATCGATTACAAAAATTCATTTTTGTCGTATAAAGAAATTGTGTCTGGCGTGAATTACACTACAGTTTTTATTCCTAGGGCTCTTTGACTTCTTCAAATATTTTTTTAATGATAGAGTGAATCCCCTGGCCCTCTATAATTACGCACAAAAGATCGAGTCCCCTTAACAACACTTGTTCACATTGTTTTTCTATAGCTGTACGCACTTTGCCTCCTTCCATAATAGGCGTTTTGATAACACTAATAAAATGTACACTACATAATCATGTTAGAATAAATAAAAGTATACTAATTTTGTATTTGTAACATGTTTAAGCCTAGTAAATAATAAGCATTTGTAATTGTTTTGTTATTTTGTATATTTGCTTATGCAGGGGGCCCATAGTGAAAAAAAATGTGTTGAATTGGGCTTTCCGTGTTGAAGTAAAGCCTAATATAATAAAGAGGCTAGCAAATGTTAGCATATTAAATTTATAGAAGTTATTAATTTACAGTTTTATCATTTCACTTTGCAGTCTGAACGTGATGTGACACTGAGAGAAGCAAATCAAGTTCAAGAGTTTGTCAAAAAGCCATTGAAGGAAAAATATAAAGATGGCGTTGTTTCTATTATACTTATCGCTGATCAAAAACATGAGGGTGTTTTTGGATTTTGCAAATGGTTACGAGCTAAAAATGAGGGTGATTTGCAATATTCAATATGGTTTATGGTGCGGTTATGGTACAAAGCGTGTGATCTGCAATAATAATTCAAAAGGCATTTTGATGTTTAAAATGTTAATGTTTGTGTGTTTTTGTAATAAAAACCACTTTAGGAATTAAATAATTAACATTCTGAAACACTTGAGAACGTTCCTGCAATCTTATTGGTTCTAACCCAGCTTTACCCGTGTGATATGACATGATATCACACGGGTCAGCGCGTGTGCGTCGACGCGATACGCGTACTCGCTATTTGGACCAATCGAATGCACACAGCAACAACGGGACTGGTTGATTTTAAGCCCTGGGTAAAGTGTTTAAGAATGAGAATAAAGGTATTGTTTTTAGCCGCTGGAGTGCATCTATCGTCTCATATAACACGTGCGACATCATTATTTTAAGTAAAACAACGAGGCGATTCTCTACTTATTCAATTAAAATACTTTGTATGGTAAATAATTAAGAAGTTGTTAGTCCTCTTGTATTGCAAATCATAATCATCGGTATTGCGGATCAGCCCTGACCATGATTAGGTGATTCATGACGGTATTTATTGTTGAGCAGGAAATTGACCATTTTGAAAACACCATTAGTGCCAGCAATTTGAAATTTGTTTCTGAAATGATCAATCATTGTATCAAGTAAAATATCAGAATTCCATCTTAACCTATACATGTATATACATCTTATTCCATGCTACAGATATTACGAACGCAGATACCGGATGTTACGCTGACAATGGAGGGAGCACCTCTGGACAGACGACCCCTGGATCGACCACCCAGGGATCGACCACCCAGGGATCAACCACCCCTGGATCGACCACCCAGGGATCGACCACCCAAGGATCAACCACCCCTGGATCGACCACCCAGGGATCGATCACCCAGGGATCGACCACCCAAGGATCAACCACCCAAGGATCAACCACCCAGGGATCAACCACCCAGGGATCAACCACCCAAGGATCAACCACCCAAGGATCAACCACCCAAGGATCAACCACCCACGGATCAACCAACCAGGGATCAACCACCCAAGGATCAACCACCCAGGGATCAACCACCCAACGATCAACCACCCAGGGATCAACTGGTATGTTGACTTTTTAGTCACTAGTCAGCCACTTTATTGGAACATGCACTTTTATATCAGTGGCACATGCCTCACCAGTTATGAGTTCAAAAACAACATACATATAGAAACGAATTTGAACATAATTGAATATACATGCAAAATCATAAGATATACAAAAAAAGCAAAAGAAATTGCCTGATACCTACATCCTGAATCTGGCTTATATAACTCTCCATCCAGCAAGAAACTCATTGAAATACAAGCTATACACTATCAGAGGCCTATTGAAATTCAATTAATATACCATGCAGATCATGACCTTGGCCCAATAAATGTTAGGGTTCCAATTAAGATAAGCAAACATTAGTGGTTAGATAACAGGAACTAAATTTCGCCAGTTGGAAGTAAGAGTAAAGCCTGAAGTGGATTTTTCATATATGCAGTAATATGCTCAGCCTTATCACAAAATAAATAAACAATAGCATTGACCTTACCCACCAATCAGTAAAGCCTTTTATAATCATGTGATGGCTCAATCCAATAGTAAACATGCTTAGAAAAAAGGCAAAAAAATACTCCTGGCTGCCATTGTTTCAATACAAGATAAAATGTGCTAAAATGTCCTTGTCATGTGGGGCAGGATAAGATAAAGGGATACAAAGACACAGTGTATGTAAGGGATAAACTGTGCATTTCAGATATGGGTTCAAGTGGGGGAAATATTCACTCCGTGAACAAAAACATTCGATTATACAGTATAGCTAGCAACGTAGAATTCATCACATACAAATAAATATATTAAATACCAGTAGCATTCAAACTGAATTCGGATCTTCCCTTCCATGATCTTTTTACGAAGGATTGCAGAATTGATCAAAGGTGTGATAGAAATCCTCTGCCTCACTTCCAAGGGTCATATTATACTTTACATCTAAGTTTATACCAGAGATGAATAATTCTCAAATATCGATACCATTTAAATTGATTAGCTCTTTAACTGTACTCATCAGCCCTGATTGTGTCAAGTGAATGACATGTGAAAAGGAAGTGTTTTACATCCTTGCCATCAATATTACATATTTTTTTAAATATCGTCATTGTCTGTAATCCATTTACAAATTTTACTGTCTAACGGGAGAATTTTGAATTTCCACGAGGCGCCATGAAAGTCAGTTGCATCTAAAATGTGTCTCCATATATGGAGCGTCTTTAATTGCTAAGTAATCAATGAGTAAAGATTTAGTTTGAGCGTCCTCTTTCCATTTATTATTAAAGATTTTATATATACTACATTTATTCGAATTCACCCAATGTGGATTACGAGGAGGTTTCGACCTGTGCGCAATCGATGACGTCATCTAAATGACATTCGTTTAAGATATTTGGGACACTGTTTAAAAAAATTGTAACGCAGCTTGTTAAGCTCGGTGTTTAAGCTCATCGTCGTGTTCAAAAGCAGTTTTGACCAACGATGAGATTCCAGATTAATAACACGAGCAAAATATTTTACTTTTTCTTAAAGAATTCTGAATCGTAGAAATAGGGACTCATCCCAAATCGCCAAAGAGCGCTGCACGCGGTGTATTACGGGGGTTTTGAGAATGTAACGCGCCATCTGGAGCTGAAGATTTTCAATCTTCTCAATATCGGATTGACTACTGGGAATCCACACTGGACTAGCATAATTAGTTGACGGGATCTCTATTTTTCTTCATAATATATCACCATAATAAACACGATTAAAATGTGCAATAAGTCTATTACCTTTTTTTTGAACGTGACCATGATCTGAGAGATATATCATAACATCGAGATACTCATAAGAGTCAACTGCTGAGATGAATTTATCGCCTAATTTTCACATGTTATATGTATCGATACGTTGGCTTATTATTAAAAAGACCAGAATCATGGAAGATGCAAAAATAAAGCAAGTATTGGATTGGAGCTTCCCCTTTAACACATGCTTAGGCCTACCAGGGAGGCCTACTTGTAACTGCGCTACCAAGCAAACACAAAGACGTTTTAAAAACGTTTTAAAATAAGTTATTTTGGCTTTTGGTTTAGGTAAAAACGTTTTAATACAATACAAGCGGAGCATAGAAATGCAATAATTACGCAACAATGAAGAAGACATATAAAATGATGGGAAACCAAAGATGGTAGGGACAATTGCCAGATGAATATAGTTAGATTAATACATTTGTAGAGAAATAAAACAATTACACATTGCTGTTTAATTTGTTAGTTTGATTATCAAATAAAATAGAAACTTAGTACGTAGATGGCTTTGTATACGAATACCATTAGAATAACAATAAGACAATTAAAACAGGCGTGTAGATGTCGAGCAATATGGTATTACCAAAAATTAGGTTTTTGAAGACTAATTCTATAACGATCAGACGAATAATGATGTGTCATTCACCAATGTTGGAGAAAATTAATGTTTACCCCTGCATGACCTTTCGTGACCTTTAGCGGTCACTAGTGACAAATTCAAAATGCCTCCAAATCTTAAAACATAAAAATAAGAGTATAAACTGACCAGTAGATACTAGTTGTAGTCCAACTAATTCATGGCATAATGGAAGGCCCAGTAGAAAGTTATCCCGTATTTGCGAGACTATACATGCCTTCAAACTCATGTTACCGTCTGGCTATGTATAGTCTTGCCTGTTGACTGATCTTTTCCAGGGAAAGATGACATTCCAATCTTCCCCTTTAAAATTAACTTTGGACCAAGTACTTCATCTCTGTAAATTATGATGCTTCTAACAGAAAGTGCACACTTATTTTGCTGTTTCACCGTGTTATTAAATTAAAAGGTTCTCATAGATTTTAATATCAGGATGTTCTTCTCCCCTTAAAATGGGAGATTACCCGATTCCTGACTCGCGAATCAATAAGCGAGATGTACAACAGAAAGGCTTTGGCGTGCAGACTCGGCAATACTAGCGATAAACATAGTGTTTTGCAAGAACCGACGCGTAGTTAACGGCAAACTCAACAACAACATTTAATAACAAAGCGCAAACCGCTTACAGATTTTCCCTACTCAAGTTTAACAACATAGTTGGATTTCAAAATCCTTTCTCCTAAATTTTAATCACATTTATCAGAATGTTCTTCTCCACTTGGAATGGAGGATTACCAGATTCCTGACTCGCGAATCACTAGCGACATGTACAACAAATGGTATAACCACAAGGCTTTGGCGGGCAGACTTGGCAACACGGATTATTGGGACACAGATGCAACTAAGCCTAGCACCTATATGCAGGTGTATCTTGGGATGAGAACCACAGTTGTTGGTCTTGTGACACAAGGGAATGATGTAAACTGGGTGATGAGCTACTATGTGCAGACGCAGAGTTTCGGAGGGAAAATACACTATGTCACGCAAGATTTCATTGACTCTAAGAAGGTACAAAGCATAATTAACTGAAATAACGTTTTTAAGGGATATGCTAATGTTAGTGTATATTATATGCCTTTTTTGTGCCTATTAAGACAAAATGTAAAAATGTAGCTTACGAGGCTGAATTTGACTGTTTTGAGTTGCCTGAACATGCTTAATTTCATTTAAATTTGATTCGTTCAATTAACTTCGTTGTATCACATTTTTATTACTCAATGCAATTGAAGTAGCATGTTACATAAATTTTTTAAAGTAAGCTCAACAAATTAATGTACATAACTGGACAAATTGGTACAGGTTTGATTGCACTGAACTGAAATTCATTTTGTAACTAATACTGAGAAAATTGCCTTTTTATGGTATTTATACTCAGGGGCGTAACCAGATCTGACCTTCCGGGGGGGGGGGGCAAGATTGAACAATTTCCCAATTTCTGATCCGAAGTTGTAGTATTTATGTGCGAGCGGCTTGCCGCGAAGCGTTTAACGGGTGGGGTCCAGGGGCCTGTGGAACCAGTGAGGTTCAGTGGCAAAGCCCCGGCGTGGGTCAAGGGGGCAGAAGCTCCTGGTTTTTGGCATATTAGAAGCTAAAAAGTCAGTGTTTCAGAGTACAAATTTCACAAAGAAAGTAGTAGGCCCTATAGATCTTCTTCCCTCTTTCTTTCCCTTTTCTCTTCCCACTTTCTCTTCTCCCTTCCCTTTTTTTCTTCCCTCTTTTTTCTTTTCTTCTCTCCCCTTTTTCTTCTTCCCTCTTTTTTCCCCTTTCTCTTCCCTCTTTTTCTCTCCTTCCCCCTTTCCTCCTTCCCAATTTTTTGCTCTTCTTCCCAGTTTTTTTGTGCCCGGGGGGCAGCTTGCCCCCCGGCCACCCCACTGGTTACGCCACTGTTTATACTGAAGTTGAAGACGATGATGAGATGATACTATTGAGGAAGAGGAGAAAATGATGATGTTAGGATAAGGATGGTGACATTGGGACTGTTGATGAGTATGATATGATAATATTTAATATTATGATGATGCTGTTAATCAGTGTCATAGGGGGCACCGACAATGTTTTCTACAATTCAAATCGATGGGGTACACGTGCCCCCCCCCCTGCCCATATAACGCTACGTCACTGGTGTTAATAATAATGATGAAGCTACTATACAGTGTGGTCCAAAACAACTTTACCCAATTTCAGAGGGTGGTTGCTCTGGAAGAGGTATTCATTATATATATTGTTGCATATTCTAAAAATATGTGATGAAGATATGAAAGCAAAATAAGCTAAATTAACAAAATGGTACTAGTTTTACGTCCGAGGGTCAAAAATCACGTTGTCCACACGTAATTCAATGGGATGTGTCCAATTGCTAAGAGTAAGGCATACATATGCGTTAAGCATACATGTAATTGTTAAACATGTTTGGCTTGTCTTTGAAAAGTGATAATTGTTTTGCATGAATGAAATACAATCGATTTTAATTCCCATTTACTTGTCATGTACTCGAACTTCACTCCTGTCAGTGACTAACAATTAGTTTAACATTTATACAATTATAAAGGTTCCCCTGGAGCAATGTTTGAATTTTAAATAGGCCTTCGTACATTTTGTGACTGCGTGGCTAATTTCTAAATAGATTTACAAGGTTTCAAGATAAGGCAATTCACAACACAAGAGAGGGGGCTTTTATAGGAGAGGTATACTTAAGAACAACGAGCTTTTTGGAAGTGCAGCGTCAATTTCGGATTGATTTCCCGAACGCCGAAACCTACCATAACTCTACATACGAACAACTTTTACAACTTCGGAAGTGTGATGAATAGATGCAAAACACGAAGTGGACGTCCACGAAGTGGCCGTTCAGCTGCCAATATTGCAGGGGTTCAAAGGGAGCTTGCAGCTAACCCCAGAGTCAGTTCTCGAGGCAATAATTTACCGGACACACCACGAGCGCAATAAGTACAATAACTTCAAACTTTCTTGTATATAAAATTTCGTAATGACAAATAATGAGGTATGAGGATACAATTGCTTTGTGCATATTTGAAGAGAATTGTTTTTATATCTTTGCAGCATGAACACTGTATATCATGACGAAATATCGTAGCTTGACATTTAAATTGTTTATGTTTGATTTATTTGATTGTGTTATATAACATTGCTGAAAATGTGTGCGTATAATGAGTGGTTCTCATTCTCTACTCGCTATTGCAAGTGATGCGACGCGACAACTAGTAGGCCTTCTCGTGGACAAAGTTAACTTTGACCCTTTAATTTAAAACTAGCGTCACGTTTCAATACATTTTTGAATATTTTTTCATCAAATACTCTTAAGAAGATGTTCTTTACGAATATGTGAAAACAATTTGAAGCAAACTTTTCAATGTTGAGATATAAACCTTTTTGATTGGGTAAAGTTGTTTTTTGACCACCCTGTATATTCAAGTTTCACGCAGAAACCCGTTTTCTAAGCTTTTTCAAACTTAACACATTCCATCAACATTTCTAGCTTTTCCAAGGAAACGTCGACGGGAACGGACATGTTACCAACATATTTGACAGCCCGATTGAGACTATTCTTATTCGTGTAGAGCCACATGAGTGTAATGATGCCTGCCAGTTGCGGTTGGAAATATTGGGTTGTAACAGTTCTCTAGCTATGACAAAAGGTATGTATACTACTAATAATTTGAAATTATGAAATTATGAAATAGGGATTGCGGAATAGTAATAGTTCGCTCGCTATTCGAGAGGCGTAGCGGTATGTAAACGGGACTAGTTCTAATTGCGGAATAAAATCTCTCCGGAAGAGATTAAGTGCCATGCGGGTCAGAGTGCAACTCAGGATGTCAGTATCTTATGATTATAAGACAGTTGCATTGATAACTATAGCCCGATATCTTTGTGCTAACTGTTGGAAAGAGTTGTTAAAAGGAATGTTGTTGAATATATATATATGTACACGAGTGGGCTAATCTCTCCTTGACAACACGGTTTTATATCCGGTCGCTCTTGTACCACTCTCCTGACTACGAATTTTTGATAAACGATCTCCACCTGATGTTGAGGTCATCTTTCTTGACTGGAGTAAGGCCTTTGATAAGGTCAATCATTCTATTCTTTTAAGGAAGCTTCATTTATTTGGCATTTGCGGTCCGCTTTGGCACTGGATCTCCTCCTTTTTAGATCATCACCAGTGTGTTCAGTTCAGAGGGGCATCCTCTGAGTGGGCCCCTGTTAAATCGGTGGTCCCACAAGGGTCTGTGCTGGGTCCTCTTTTATTTAACCTTTTTGTTTTAGATCTTCCAAATTTTGTTTAATCTCCTCTTCCACAATATGCAGATGACACGGTCCTTTATATGCCTCTCTACTCGGTCAACATCATCCAAAATGATTGAAATGAAATTGTTAGCTGGTGCAATATTAATAAGATGGCTTTAAACCCAGACAAATATAAGGTCATGAGGTTATCCACAAGAAATGTTGCCCATCATATGTCATTCTTAATAAGCCCATTGATGTATTCAAGAGTTATAAATACCTCGGTGTTTTAATTTTCTCTAATATGAAATGGGGTGATCATGTCAAGTACGTTACTTCAAGAGCTTCAAGACTCGTTGGTTTTATTAGGCGGCTGGTCCGTTGTAATGATCCAGATATCCTCGTCAGATTATTGTCCACCTTATGTAGACCCATATTGGAATACGCCATTCCATGGTGGCTCCCTTACCAAATTGGTTATTTAAATTCACTTGCAAAAACCCAACAACTTCTGGCTCGTGTTTGTGTTCCTGCTCCCCGGGGGGAGCTTAGTTACAACTTTCAAAATGTTTGTATGGGAAGTATGATATCAATCCCTTTAAGTTTATCTCAGTGAATCCCCACCACAACGAGAATTTAAATTTAGACCAAGTTTTGCTCGCATAGATGGTTTTAAATTCACTATATTCAACCGATTTCCTGCTTTTTTGGTCAACTTCCTCAAGATCTCTGTTCAACTTCTTTTCAGTTTAAATGTGTTTCTTATATAACTAATATGTTTTAATTTATTTATTTAGCCGACTCCAGTTCATGGGGAGGGATCCTGTCTCCTTCGGTGTGATCTCTGTTTTGCTGTGTTGTTTTTGCAGAGTTTTTAGGTTTAGCCACTTAGAAAGTGACTATTGTTACTCTTGGCTACCCCTGCCAGAGCTCCATGTCTTGTTCTCCTGTTTGGGACCAAGTTTAAAAAAGGGTGAAAAGCCACACAGGAAAGATTTTTTAAAGTTTGGCCCCTTTTTACGTTTTGAAACGTTTTTTGGTAGATATTGATGCATTTTTAGTTGGAAATCCATATTGCGTGGTTAATGGTTCTTTGTAGCCATGCCGGGCAACTAGTTGGATATCCATATTTCGCGGTGAGTGTTTTTTTAAGCTCTGAGGGGCAAACTAGTTGGATATCCATATTTCGCGGTTAGTGGTTCTTTGTAGCCCTGCGGGGCAAACTAGTTGGATATCCATATTTTACGGTTCGTGGTTCTTGGAAGCCCTGCGGGGCAAACTAGGTCGATATCCACATTTCGCGGTTAGTGTTATGGACCAAGTTCAGAATAGGGTGCAAAGCTACACAGGAAAGATTTTTAAAACTTTGGCCCTGAAACGGTTTCTGGTAGATATTGATGCTTTTTTGAGTTGGATATCCATATTGCGCGGTTAGTGGTTCTTTGTAGCCCTGCGGGCAAACTAGTCGGATATCCACATTTCGCAGTTAGTGATTCTTTGTAGCCATACGGGGCCCATTGCATCGGCAATACAAGCCACACGCCGTCTTGTTCTATAATACGTTTACGGGACCTTTGGCGTCCAACCGATCGATATGAACGTACCGTTGCTGTGAAGAGGAGACATTTCTGTAGACCATAGATCAATATGACCTTCATCCAGTAAGGATCAGCCAACACGAAATGTTTCTGGTTTAGCGCAACTTGTCTCTTCAAATATTTTTACCGTTGGCCTATAATCATAATGCAGGCCTAAATCAAGTGTACTGAGCGAGTAGGAGGATTTTGTTTGATATTATTCTTAATTTTGATTACTATCATAGTCAAACCTGCTTGTTTCCTTAGCATCGGATATTAAAATTACAATTTTCCTCACACACTTCCCAGTTTGCAAGAGGCGCGATGAATAAATGAATAAGTGTTATTAATTTTGGGATTCATATAATTATTGTGTTTCATACACGCCCGCATTTATGATACTTACGCCGGGGAGTAACAGAATATTATGTGGGCGTGGCCTGAACCAAAGGTCTGTAGTACAAAAGCTGTCTGTTTATAGTGTTTAGACAATGTTTACTCAACCATTGCTATCAACAGACTCTGGATTCTGGATTTTTAGTCCGAGTATCCGGTCATTGTATCATAATATGCCTACTGCGTATATAGATATTGTTGAGAGGGCACTCTATTCACGAGATTTCTTTTCCAAGAACGCCAAAATAGCACGAATTTTGGTGGTTTGCGACTGAAGAGTGTCCGCACTATCGATTTCTGCCATGCAAATTAGCTAGTGTCAGTGGGTAAGATGCATGCTTCTTTTGCATGGTTAAGACAAGCTGGGTGTTTTGATCGACGTATTATGCGTGTTTGGTAAAGTGAGGATAATTTGTAAAGCAGCAAAACAAACACGGTTTGATCATGCTGATGATGTTGCCAATTTTGACAACTTCTGACTTTTTAAAGCCCAAAATGAATCAATAAAATCGTGTGTGAGATATTTGCGGGGATATTTGGGCGAGATAGGCACTTCTGGGTTGTGTATAATAGATTTCTATCTATTAAATTAAGTATGATATATTTTCGATGGGAAATATATTTTCACTTTATAAGTTAGTAGTTTTCAGAATTGAGATTTCTGAATATTATACAAAAAGCACGAATAAGACTATAAATTAAAGAGTATCGGATCATTTTGAATGTTAATAAATGCGAAACGCCGGCGGTAGACATCAGCAATATCAGGGATTGCCGCGATTCTTGCAGTAGTATGTATGAATAGAATACAATAGCAGATAAAATAGCGGATACAATAGTACTCTATTACGTGCAAATGAACCTCGTCGCGTTGCTAAATTTCACTTCGTCTTTTTCATTAACTAACCATTATTTCATTAAATAACCGTTATTTTTTAAACTTTGGAAAACCTCGACCGAAGTTTTTAATTATGTTTTAAACTTTGGAAAAGTAACCTCGACCGAGGTGTTTAATAAAGAGATATAAAGGAATCAGTTGCCCAGTTGTTAATATTCATCCTTTATAGTGCTCAACAGTAACGTACGCTGATGATACTCAACTTTTCATTAAATTTAAGCCAAAAGATCGTGATCATGCTGTCCGTGTTCTTGAGAAATGTATCGCTGAAGTGAAGCTGTGGGCCGTTGAGAATATGCTGGTGTTAAACGACTACACAACCGAGCTTCTTTACATTTCTTCTCGATTCACCACTGTCGAAATGCCTTCACCGTCTGTAGCATATGCGATTCCGCCACCCCCCTCGCACCCCCATCATCTTGTGCACGGAATCTTGGCGCCATGTTCGACTCCAATGTTTGCATGAATGATCACATTGACAGTATCTGCAGGTCTGCTATGGCGGGCATACGGAAAATAGGGCAAATACGTCATTTCATCGACGACGAAACCGCTGTCACCTCTAGGTTGGACTCCTGCAACGCCTTAGTCTATGGTCTTCCCGATTCCTACATCACAAAACGTCAACTGATCCAAAACACCGATGCATTTTATTGCTGAAGAAGCCGCTGAGAGTGAAGTGCTGGCAACCTCTGGTCTCCAGTCAGGGTCGTGTTTGTTATTTTCGCGTTTGATTCTGCGGGCCAAATCCACGCGTTTAATGGATCGTTTGTTATACATGTTCTCACTTATAAAAATATGTATATTGCTGTAAATTTGATAATGATATTTTAATATGTTTATTGTGAAATTGATGTATTTGATTTATTATGTCTTCACATTGGGATCTTTATCACTATTTGGATTATCTGGGGTGTTTTTCGCTAAGGGGTCATTTTTGGCGGGCTCGGGTGGACAATTGCCTACCTTGTTTGTCGGGGTGATGATTATCTCTTCCAAACGTGAAGCTTGATACTTTTGTGTGTACTCGTGACGTACACAAATTTGCGAAACGAAGTTTGTCTCCAACGGCAAGGGGTGTGCCATGCGGGTGTGTTGTTAGTATATTGGACCTACAATGTTAGCCAGGCATTTGGAAGTGATGTGGACAAAGAACTAATGATTTGGCGCATCCAATCACCCATCCGCACCGCTCCCTTCATCAGCACAAAAAATGACGCTCACTCGCATTTTGTCCCGGTAATGTTCTTTTAGTAGCAGATCAGTCTGACGATTTGGACATATTGCCCCCTGGCTCGGTGACTCCGGTACATCCCCTTTGAATTTTAACATTGGAATAGCCCTCCAGAATATACCAGATTTTGATTTAAACATTTTGGCTGCAAGAGAGCGTATAAACGCACGGTCCGTGTGCCACTATGAAACATCGCAACCAATCTACTATAACAGACTGTGCCAACATTAAGGATACGGAAAGAAACGTATAAAAACATATAAAAGATGTATAAAATTGTTCTCTAAAACCAAGTTTTCCCAGCCATTAAATATCGCAGTGAGAGAAATGTTCGTGCGTTGGATGTAACTTTACATTATTTTTGTAATCATCTCAAAGTTTTTAGAATCCGTTTGAAAATCCTTCGTTTATATCCATTTTACGCATAATGTTAATGAGACCAAAAACGTGTAGTCTGTAATCACGTTGTCGTTCAGAAATTTGTTTTCATGTTTGGTATATAATTTGTGTATGTGTGTACAGGCACATGAAATCTTTTTTCGTGTTCGCAAAATATTTGTTCGTGTGTACAGATTCTTCACATTTGTGGGGCTCCTCAAGTCCATACAGTCAGATCAAGGATCAAAGTTTACTTCTGGAGTATTTCAGCACGTCATGTATCAATTAGGTATAGAACAGTATACCTCTAGTGCTTACCATCCAGAATCACAAGGTCTACTAGAAAGGTTCCACTAAACTTTGAAAAACATGATCAGGACATACTGATTGGAGTTTCAGAGTGACTGGGATGAGGGAGTACACTTGTTATTGTTTGCTGCTATGGAAGCTGTTCAGGAAACATTAGGATTTAGTCCTTTTGAGTTTGTTTAGATACACAGTACGCGAGCCCTTAAACATGTTGAAAGAAAAGTGGCTCAATGAGAAATGAGATATTATTTATTGGTTTATGACCCCATTTTTAAGCATAGGCTTAAAACAGAGCAACTGATATCGCCAACAAACCTTGAAACAGAGTCAGGCCAAAATGAAACAGTGGTATGATACACATGTCAGGGAAAGAGTGTTCAAACCAGGCGACAAAGTTCTAGTACTGTTTCCTATTCCAGGACACCCATTACAAGCCAGATAATATGACCCATGTGAGGAAGATTCAAAAGTGGGTGAAGTAGATTATATTATCAAGACTTTTGGTAGACGCAAGAGTAGGTAGTTATGCCACATAGATATGCTCAAAGAGTATGTTGAAAGAAGTGACAGTGGCATTTCAAAACCTGTGTGTACAGTAAAACATGCTGATAATGTAGACAAACATGCCAATGTAGACAAAATCACAAATGTAGACAAGAGTAAAGATGACAACTCTGATTTCGCATTTGACCAGGATAAAGAGCTGGAGCACAAACCGCTGAGTGCACCAAATCCGCGTAACTTCGGAGTAAGGTACTAGTTTAGTCGAGACTAGACTAGTAAGTTCTATTGTTATATATTCGGCAACTTACTCTTCATCTTTTGCGGAGTAAGTTGGCGAGTATCTCAGAATTTCGTGACTTCCAAATGTGTGTAAGTTACTAAACTAGTAAAGTTACGCTGCAGCTATTGTAATTTACTCGGCAACGTACTCTCCATCGTTGGAGGAGTAAGTTGGTGAGTAAGCAAATCGATTCATAGATATAGGCAAAAATCATTGATATTGATGAGATTTTGAAAGTAAATAATAAGATATTTCGCATTGGAGTGTATTCTGCCTGTGGAGCATCTCGTATGTGGCACCGCAAACCTTTCGTGTAGGCCTACGGACGGAACATTCATTCTGGAGGGGAGAACAAGACAAGATAGAGGGGGGGGGTGGTGATCATCGTTAATTAGTATAACCGCTCTTCAATCAATCAATCAATATTCATTCCCTGTGACTTATTACATATATAATATAGTGATAGCGAATGCATGTTGGATTCCATTTGTATCTTCAGTAGATAGCATATGTGTAGTAGGCCTACCATTTAAATTTCACAATTGAGTCGTGTTACCCTTTCTGTCAAAGAGTATAATGTAAAATTGAACAATTCTGATGTGCTCACTAATTTGGACTCAAAGTTAGGTCATCTTTCTCCAGATCAACAAAGTTATATTGCAAATTTGATTCACAAATTTGACAATGTATTTCCTGATACGCCAAGTAGAACAAATGCTGCATTTCATGATGTAGATGTTGGTGATACAAAAGCAATCAAGCAGCATCCTTAGGCAATACAAACAAATTAATTCTTTATCAGTGAAATCAATTATTTGACTATTGTTAATTGTAATTATGCAACTTTTCCTATATTCATGGTATTGATATTGACCAATATAAATTTAGCATCAATTTTGATTAATTAGTTGTTAGATTATTAATAATAAGCATCGAAGCAGCATCGACGGTCGATCTAAAGATCGAACCAATTTGTTTCTGGTGCCTTACAGAGTCAAACCGTTGAAAATGGAACATCTCAAAAATGATATCAATTATATAGAAGTAGTAGTGAATGGAGTTCGCCATGTATTCTTGTTTCCAAGCCTGCTGGTTCATACAGATTAGTAGAAGATATGAGAGCTGCAAATGTTCATTCCCCAATGTTCAGACTCCTACCCTATTCCAAGTATTGATGATAGCATAGGCAAAATTGGGAATGCAATTTTTTTATTTGAACTTTTGAAGGGGTACTGGCAGGTACCACTCACAGAGCGTGCCAAAGAGATTTCTGCTTTTTGTACACCATTTGTTCTTTACCAATACAAAGTTATGCCATTCGGTTTGAAAAACGCGCCAGCAACATTTCAGAGAATGGTAAATCAAATTGTGGCAGACATAGAGGGATGCGAAGCGTATGCAGATGATTTGATTGTTTACAGTCAAACTTGGGAACAACACGTGGACCAAATTGTTTAAGAAGCTGTCTGAGGTACAATTGACATTCAACAACTCTTCCTATACCTTTGTACAGGAGCCAACCGTTGTTAATCCGTGATGAATCAACACTTTTACTGTAGCGCATACGCGAACGCGGGCGAGACTACGTGTTACGCGAGAGCGCATAAAATTCGTCATGCCTGGAACCTTTGTGCGCATGCAAGCTTACAAGTTGAATTCAGTGTTTTTCAGGTAGCAGCTAAACATAGCCGTTTTATTCTGTAGTTTTATTGCTGATATCAACAGAGAAATCATCACAGTTTTTGTAAGGCTGAGTGGCAATGATTAAATGACATTCCTCTTAAAATAATCGTGAAATTATACGATCTTTAACTTCTTTTCTTTGTTGAAAGGGATTCAATCATGTTTCACCGTTGTTCATCACCGATTAACAACGATGCGTCCGCGTCGTCTGCGTGGTTTACTTCGCGAGTGCAGCCGAGTCAATCTGGTAAAAAGTGAGTTTTGCCATGCCACAGTCACGTATTTGGAATATGTTGTATGTCAAGGTCAGGTGAAACCTATCAAAGCCAAAGTTGAAGCAATTGACCAATACCCCACACCTGTAAACAAGAAGGCGCTCATGAGATCTCCAGGAATGGTTGGCTATTATTATTTTCAGGGATAGCAAGTCTTTTGACTGATTTGTTGAAGAAAGATGCAAAATTCATTTGGTCAGAACAGTGTGAAAATGTTTTTCACAAAGTCACATCAATACTCATGAGTTCAACAGTACTTACTGCACCTGATTTTCAGAAGCAGTTCAAGTTGACTGTTGATGCCAATGACATATGCTGTGGAGGTGTTGTGATGCAAGAGGGTGAAGATCAAATAGATCACCATATATGTTAGTTTTCAAGGAAATTTTAAGAGACTTGCTGGAGTCAAGTCAAGTCAAATAAAGCAGTTTTAAAGAAGCCTGTTTGAGATCGGCACAAGGAGTTACATTTTCGGAGAACGGCGCAAGGAGTTTAAAACGTCTTTGTTGTTTAGTATTTGGAGAAAGCAGCACCATTTTTGTGTGAGGATTTAATACGCAAGGATATATACATGAATGTAAGTGTACAATAAACAACATGATGTATATCAGCCGTCAAGAACATTGTAAATGAACAAGATAATCATCAAGAAGAAGACTGCTGGTTAGGTACTGATTAGTTAAAATTATGATTGTGCGATTATTTTGTTTGTGTATTTGTTGTCATATATTGTACCAATTATATTTTACTTTCAATTTAAGACTTAGATTGATCAAACAGTGTATTTGTGTTGTGCATTCGTGTTAATTTGGGTAAAAGGTGACTTTGGCCTTGAGTCAGTACGACAGTAGTAACAAAAGAGAAACATAGTAAGATGCGTGACAGTTTTTTTACCTTTTTATATTAATAGTTTACAGACAATATCTTCAAGTCAAATGCGCTTTAATCATGGCTTTCTTCAGTGTGTTCCATCTCCTCATTAACGTCGTCTTGTTGGAAAAGACGGAAAAACTTTGTGCGCTGTTTATCTATTTTCAGCGCTTTGCGTGCGTCCTTGTCAACCACTTTATCTTGATGAGTGTCGTCGTCTTTCACATGTACGCTACGTGCAAACAATTCCTCGAAAAAATAAAGTTTAACGGCTTACATGGTTTTCATATTGGCATTTTCTTCAGCCAAGTCTTCGCCAATACCTTCGTTGACGTACTTTTCCGTATTTTTGGGCCCTCATCTCGCGAGTAGCTTGTCCAGTCCCTCTATGCCATTTTCGGCACGAGGTATTGCCTTCCACCTTCGCGTCACTAGACTCCTCGTCTCCCCGTTTGGAATCATCCCAACCCCCGGGCTCACCCACTATAAGTTCATATTTAGAGTAGAGAATATAATGATACATGGATGTTTTACTCATGGACAAAATCATTACTTCACACTGCATTATATTTTCGGGTGAAAGGGTATTTTTACACACTTGATTAGTTTTGATTTTTGAATGCGTCAATAGTATGTGCTTATTTATGCATCAAGCGGCAAATTCGCGTAAATGCTGGCATCCCAATTATTTTTGGTTAACTCTGGAATGCTGAATTCAGAAAAATTGTCTAACAATCTGTATATTAACCTCGCGACCCTATCAAATACCCCCCCCCCCCCTACAGTATCATACTGGGGCAAAAATTAAACATGCTCCAAATTCAATAAAAAGCATGTCAATTTTGTTTGGGTATAAGGATTACAAAAATGTAACATTTCGTATATAGGATATATAGTTACCGCGTTAAGAGGCTCAACAGGTCCAAGTTCAGTTTGCATGTGGTACAGGGGTGACAAAAGTTTCTCTGATTCCGATTTTTGTTAAAATGGATGCAAACTGTTCCTGAAGTTCATGGATTCAGGAAATTAATAATATATATTTACTATCTCCAATATGAATGTCAAAAGATAGATGATAAATTAATTCAAATGGAGTCCTACACATCGTTTAACTCTTTGTTGTGTAACGTGCTAGCTAGACAAAGTACAAACTATTCATTTTCTGAAACATCTAAGCTATGCGAACAATTTGCTTCAACCTTTTCGGAAATTGGACCAGCTTTAACTTCTGACCCATACACAACAAGCAAATCGACGTTAGACATGTCGTGCCTCATAACTTTAGGTGGTAGACACACAAGCATTAAATTTCTGGGATCTGTGAGGCCAGACAAATAATTTAGTATATTTGAAAGTGTTATTGGAATCAAATTAATTTTTGGCTCTACTATTGAGCATTTGGGTGTCTTTTTGAAGGTCACAATCTCAAAATTCGCATTGGTAGACAACAGATTCGGGTTTAGCATACCCAAAATAATAAAAGTAAGCTGGTTGCCAACTTTTACGCTAATTTGGAACGTGATTTTTGCCAAAATAGAACCAGTCTATATAATCAATTTATTAAGTTCAAATCACAAAACCGAAAACTTAAGTGCACGTCATGAAGCTGAAGCATTTTGAATTTTCTGATCTTGTTGATGACCTACAGAAGATCTTAGACAGAAGAAGACCTTATATTCATGGACTTTAACAAGGCGTTCGACTCCGCCCTCGCCAACGTCATTTAGCGATGCTCCACCATGTCCTTATCTGTAAAAACATCCTTACATGGATTTACTGTTTCCTCACAAATCGTCGTCGGTGAGACCCAGATAAATCTACTGCGGACTACAGTTGTCAATCCAGTGTTTCAAATACGCTTGATTAACTTGATTGGGATAGCCAAAAAAATACTGTGAACCAGGGCTCGTCGTCATCATGTTTATATGTAAACCCACGGTATTATACCAAATAACATTTCTCATCTCCTCCATCAAACAAAGGAATAAACCATTCAATTTGACCCAAGACACGACAAAGCTCTTCATCCATGCATGTGTCCACAAGGAAGAATTGTTACCAAAGACCGCCCTATCCAAGAACGTTGAGCCCGACCAACACACCAACCACATCGACCAACTGCAGCTAACTTCACAAACGTCCGAGTAGCAGAAATATTAGCCTTCCGACTCCTTGATGCGCTTAAATAATATGTTATTGCATAAAGAATAGATTCCTTTTTATGTTAATTTTCACTGATCACATAAATAGCTCATAAGTCGGTAACAAGATGAAGGGATTTGCATTAAAATGTTACACTCGTAAACTAATTGAGGATTGCCACTTTGATCATGTCACATTTGACTGTAATTAAAGCATTTCACATGGTTCACATGGTATATTAGTACACCATTGGGCTGGGCATTACAATCATGCAAAATATAATAATTGAGGGTTTCACTGTGAAGCAAATCATATTATGCCTTGGATAACACTTGTCAGGTGTTTACGCAGTAGCAAACAGATACAGAATAGTCACTTATGCTATTTTTTTACCTATGACCTGTTGAAGCTCTATCCATTGATTCCTGGAAACGTAATTAAAACGGTTGATATAATAATACCAAATATTTCTCAATATTTTCCCCATAAGCTTGCATGATACCTTCTGAAATTGAGTTTGCACTTGGGATACCAAACCGCCACTTTATAGTAGACCTGAATGGCCTAACCAGGGGAAGACTAAATCACCCGGTCCACGCATGGACACTACAAATACCTCTGTTTTCCGAGTTGATGCAGGTTAGTAAGGCGACGAACAAAAGAAAACCTGTTCTACGGGCGGACGGACCTTTAAAGTAGGGTCGGTCGGTCGGGCTTTTTTTTTTTTTTTTTTTGAAATAACCCAAAAAAAATCACCAAAATCTGTAAATATTTGCGTATTGGGAAAATACCAACAAAAAAAAAGTTTTTCCTGAAATTGTCGAAATTTGGGTCGGTATTCATTTGTACAGGAAATTTTTTTCCCAATTTGTTAAAAATCTGGGTCGGTCGGGCCCGTAGAACAGGGTTTTCTTTTTTCGTCGCCTAAACGAAAAAATTGTCACATTTGAATATTTTAAACGTTGAGCATCAACATCCTGGGAATGTGTGATTTTTCTTTAATTGGCCTAATATTATTTTCTCGTATATCCCCAATTATTCTCGTTACCGTTTTCAATGTGTTTATCCAACATCTGAAATTCTAGAATAATGGATTAATGGATGTCTGTACATCGTCGTACAATTTGCCGATATACAAAATCAAACAAAAGAAGATATCATGGATATATGTGATGCGATCAAGCAAAATCAGTCGGAACTCGGAAATATTGATTTTGAGATATAGCCAAACAAAGGAAATATTTTCTTATGTTTTCTGTTGTTTTGTTTTTAATAATCATTTACTAGAATTTAGAAGTAATAAAGTTTACATCAGTATAATTTAGAGTTCAACTGAATGCGTTCATCATGATTAATAACATTTTTTAATTTATCAAAAATCGACTATGGCATAGTCTAGTTCACAGAACACACACCCAGCCTTGAAAATTACGACTCGAACCCACTTTAGTTTATTAAACCTTGAATTAATATCCAATTGTATGTTATCGTGTGTTCGGAGAAAAGTCTGTTCTTTATTATACATAGACAGAATAAATAATTATCCAAAAATGGCCCCAATGGTATTAAATATGTAATCGGAAATAAAAACACAGGACCTGTGACCTTAAATTTGTGAATACTCCTTAAACATTTTGGTATCTGTATCTCTGTGTTCAAAATCTCATTATCTCAGTCTGGTTTCGTCAGTAAGGCGAGGTGTCTCTGCACACATCTGAACCAACATTGACTTGTTTCCCTGCCATGATTTGTGTTTTGACATGAGCGTTAAAGTGCAATATATATTCTTGTTCCAGAGAGGCTGATGGGAAGTGAGTGTTATGTTTCTGAGCATGTTTTTATGTGAGTAAGTTTAGCTGTGAGTATTTTAGGAGTATGTTTTGTATATGAGACTGCATGCTTGCTGATGATTGTGAGTGTGTCTGTAGGTAGTAAGTGCTTGAGTTAGGTAAATAAGTGAGTGAGGATTTCTAATTTGGGTTTTTTTTGCGGCGTGAATAATTTTAAATTAGTTTGGTGTGTTGTGGCAATATCAGTGCTTGATTCTTGTGCAATATTTTTTTTATTAATTTTATTAAGTTAAAGATATCAGTCTGTAATTTATTCGCGAAGTCAGGTATCTCCCCTTCTTAATAGAGAAGTGATTCTGTGTCCATAGATGTTTTAAGTATTGGAGTCAACGGTTTAGCAAAGCCTGCTGATTTAGATGGGTTAATAACACGGAAGTTTCCTTGCTCCGTCATGTGTTATATTTAACCTTGTTATTTCATCCTGGTTTGGAATTGAACCCATGGTTCACCACATTCTTGGGAGAGGGGTAGCGAACGCAACTGTTGTTTAAATATTTACTCTTACTCAAAATCTTACCACCTTCCTTAAGATCAGACACGCCAAATTTACATTTTCATATTCGTCACAAAGGACCAGCAATGGCATTTGGTTTTCTTCCAATACATCGCCCATTAATTCACCTTTGTATACACTACTTTGACATAAGTTTTGTAACACTTTCTAACACTGACAAAACAGCTCTGATAACATAAACCAGGTACATATCAAAACTTGGCTTATGTGTGCACCTCAGTTTCCATTGCACTTAAAGCAATTCACTTGCTTAAATTCCGATTTTCTCGTATTTCTTCAAACAATTTCTAATTTTACGAATAATCTAAGTACGAAAGTAAACTTTTCTTTCTGGTTTCGTTTCGTGTTCGGTGTCAATGATAACTCAACCTACACAACATGGTGCTCTGAGATCCAACTCCATGCTTCCACCTCAATCACTTTACGTTGCCTTGATTACCTCCTACCTCTAACTTCTCCCTGAGGGAAGGCCAAGTTCCTGACTGTATGAAAGTTGCATGTGTAACGCCTATCATCAAGAAGGCTAGCCTTAATCCGGAGGTTTTGTCCAACTATAGACCTGTTTCTAACCTGAGCTTCATCTCAAAACTGAACGAGTGCGCTGTATGTAGTCAACTGCATGGACACCTTGCCTCTAGTAACTTGTACGCCCCTCACCAATCTGCTTACCGACACAATTGCAGTACCAAAACAGCTCTTCAGCGCCTACAAAGCGATCTTCTCTGTGCATCGGACAGTAGGAATGATGCAGTCCTTGCTCTCTTGGACTTATCGGCTGCATTCGATACCTTTGATCATGGTATATTTCTCAGTCGAATGCAGTGCTTTGAGTTCTACAACACAGATCGGGTGCAGTCGATTAGAGTTGGTTGTCAAGTTACTCAATCTCATAAGCATTCCGCACCGATCGGTGGTTGGACGTTCAAAATAAATCATGTACAGCGCACCGCTTGTAGATGCGATTTCTGGACATGATATCAATGTGATCTCTTACGCGGATGATACACAGTTGTACTGTTCATTTTACCTTGATGAAAGAGATGCTGCCTTTTCCCGGTTGGAGAACTGCATTGTTGATGTTAAGTGTTAGTTGCTAGTGAACAACCTGCAGCTTGATGATAACAAGACTGTGGTAGTATGACCTCTCCCTTTAAACTAACTTACCCCATTGGTGCTATCACTATCGGACAAAGTGATATTTTACCATCTAATCAGGTCCGTAACCTAGGAGTCACATTTGATCATCATCTCTTCTTGACAGCGCATGTGAACAAACTGTGCCAGGCCGCTTCTCTTGCAATTCGCTCTTTTGGCCAAATCCGCAAGTAGCTCGACCAAGAGTCAACAGAGAAACTTGTCCATGCGAATGTGACATATCGACTCGACTACTGTAACTGCCTTCTGCATGGCCTACCTGACTTGTTACAGACGGCAAAATGACCCATTTTTTGACAATTCCGGACGATTGTTTCCCACATTTCAAGCCGGATTGGCACTAATGGATAATGGACGGATCCCTGCTCAATCGCAATTTAGTCTTTTCTCTTTTTGAAGGGGGTGTCTGAGGGGAATGTTATCCTCAAACTAAAAGACTCTTGTATTTTAGCGGTTTCTGGTTCTTTAGTCCAGCCGAGCGACGGCTGAACTCTTGTATACGCAGTTTCTGCTTCTTCTTAGTCTGTTTTTCAGCAGTTTCTTTCTTTCAACCAAATTGGGGTAAAAGTTCATTAACGGGGCATTTCCGATATATAACCAAATACCTTCAAAATGCTTCTTCTGCCACATATTACATAGTACAATGACGTCACTTACACATGAGCATCGGCTTTACCAAGTGTCCATAACTTGCACACGGAATTGGGCTGTCTTTTTCCTGTTCACCGAACTAGAATTTACCCATCATGCAACGCTAGTTCGCCGAATATTCGCGTCCTAGTTGCTCGTGGTGACGTCATCCGGCTTGGGATTGATACAAAATACAGGTTGTTCTATCTAGGTATGAGACTACCAGGCCAGTTTGTGTTTCCAAATTTTATTTAATGACAGTCAAATAAATTAACTGCGAAAACCCGAATTAAATCGACCTAAAAAAGCTATATACGACGTTTTATATATTTTTTACACAAAAAATGGATATTTTGACTATTTTCAAACAAGAAATTTAGATTCATAGGCCTACCATTAATGAACCAAACTTTTTATTTCAATACCATAAACATTGGCCGTCGTGCTCATCAAAACTAGAAACACATTTGGTCGGAAATGAAATGAAAGTAGTGAATTCATGATGCAGTCATGGTCCATGGCAAAGGCGATTCGACCTTTGTGGCATTAAACCCAGTTAACAGGAAATTAATCCAGTAAATCGATTCAGTAAAGCAAATAAGCTCATGCATTCGATCACTAACGGCAATCAGCTTCGGTCGATTACCCCAGCTGCAGCGTGTGTAAACTCTAATTTGCATAGAGTGAAATTATTGATTGGCTCCAAACAAAGGATTTGAACCGGTGCACGTAATCATGGCGCAGTGCAGTCCATTCAATCAAATGTTGTCATCAACCTATTTGATCGCAGTGCATTGTTATGTGTGTGAGACGAACTGTCGCGGTTGATTGCAATCAAACAAACGATGTCTTATGTATTACTTTGTTCCGTGATGAAAATCCTGATGTTTTATTTAATCACTCTCGAAAAATGTATTTCTTTTGTAGGCCTATTACTTTCATCACGCTTTAAAACAAACGATTTCTCATGTATTACTTTGTTTCGTGATGACAAATTTTAATGTTTTATTTCATCACTCACGAAAAATTGATTTCTTATGTATTACTTTGTTTCGGGATGAAAATCGTGATGTTTTATTTCATCATCACGCTCTAAAATTTCTTATGCATTATATTTGTTTTGTGATGAAAATCGTGATGTTTTATTTCATCACGCTCTAAACAATAATTATAGTTACATGCATTTCAAGAAAAAAATCTTATTAAAACGGTAGGCCCTATGTTGTTTAGAAAAAATGTAGAAAGTGATGATGATGATGATGATGTCTATGATGATGATGATGATGATGATGATGATGATGATGATGATGATGATGATGATGATGATGATAATGATGATGATGATGATGATGTCTCCAAAAGTGTCCCGGTTTGTTTTTCTTGCCCTAAATCGTGCGTATCTATTAATAAGGCACTTCAATAATCAATAATCAGTCCCGTGACGGCCTCCACTAACTAGCTACTAACTTGGGTTTATGGGCGCTGATATTTCATGTTCACTGTCACTTATTTATCAGAAAAGTGCGACCCTTTGTCAATCACCTACAGTACCCAATTTCGGCATACTATATAAGAAACTCATCATGATGATTGCCAGAGAATAGTTAAGATGTAGCTTGTACCGTTTTTTTGTGGCATCCTTCAGAAGTGAGCGGTCCGATACCAATATTTTCAGTCAAATCTCCATTCAATTAACACGGGGAGTTGGCTAGCTATGCCTTGCCCTTACTCATATTTTACAAAAGTGCGACTATTTCTGAACATCTAACCTAGCTGTAATTTTAGGTCATGTTAGAGAAATATATTTGCTAGAAGTTTGGAGAATAGCTGACATATTGGCTGGTTATTTTTCACACAGTGATGTTAACTAGGCAAGTGCCCATTCTTGCAACGTACATCATTTGTAGGGGTCACGCGTCAATGGTGAGAGCACTGTGTATTGTGTATAGGAAAACGGACAGTAACTGCAGTATGTTGAACGATATTTGTGGGCTGTAATGCACACAATTTTAATATTAAAACATTAAAAACATGTCGATCTGCTTGTTTGTTGCTTGCGTGATTCTTAATGAAGGAAAGGGGTCTCAGCTACGTGTATGTAAAAGAAGCAAACATTATATTCTGTGATATTTGATACTTTTTTAAGTGAACAAATATATTAATATAAAAAATCATGAAAGAAATGATCACACTGATGTCTCGATATTAAAATGCCACAATACGTGTACGCCCATGGAGCTATTAAAGATGGAGAGGCAATAGATTATGTAACGCATTGTGAGCTTGTGCCGATTTGAAATCTGACAAGCTATTCATCGAAAGGTACCTTTTGTTTGGGACAAAGGGCTTCCGCCATTAAATCGGTAAGCTGACCCGACAGTGTATTAACGCTTTACCTATCAGGCTACTGTCAATAGGTGATCAAACGAAAGTCGCGTGTAAGCGACTACTGGAACGAAAAGTACCTTTTGTTACCATAACAAACAAGGGTGTGATTGAGTAGCCGTAAGCACAACAGGCACACATTAGCCAGTGATGTACAGTTCGTGATCACCCCACTGACTTTAGGTGCTTCATTTAAATAAATTGAATGCGCTTGCTGAATGATTACACAGCAAGGCTGCCATGTCTGCATGTCTATAGACTGTATAATGGTAATAGCTACCAATAATAACAAATAATAAGTATACCTGTATAGGCCTATATAAAAGTTGTTTCACAACTTGACATTTTATTTTATTTTAAGCAGGAGAATGTCATAAACAGTGGCGTACTGAAGGGGGCAGCTCTTCTGTGAGAGGTCTTGGGAGGGGATGAGGGATGAAGAGGTGAAAGAGGGCATATGAAGAATCAGGGCCGTCGCTAGAGGGGGGTATGGGGGTGTGACACCCCCCAATACACAATTTTGTCGGCAAAATTTGACTGCCGTCGGCAAAACCATGTGACTGTCGGCAAATGTAGTCAAAGGTATGTGTGATTGTCGGCAAATTGTGAGAGCCATATAACAGAATAATGAGTTACGAAATTGTGTTGTTGTAACGTATATAATAGACATACTGTGAATGGTATAGTAGTTACTAGTTAGAAAAAAATTTTGGAAAAAAATTGACTCCTCCCCCCACACCACTTTTTAGATTTCTGAGCACCGTCCTGGCTAAAAAAAAAATTGGGTAAACAAATTACAAAAAAATTTCCGTTGCCAAACCATACTGTACACCCCCAATCATATTGGTCTAGCGACGCCCTGTGAAGAATGAGAGGGGGACTGGAGGAAGAGAGAAAGAGGAAGAAATGAAGAGAAATAAATAAATAGAAGTAAATAAATAGAGAGGTAAGGAAAATGAAAATGAATGAGAGGGGACAAAAAGTAAGAGGGGATGGAGAAGGGAAGGAGATAAGAATAGGGAGTGATACTTTAGCAAGGAAAGAATAAGTACAGAGAAAAGAAAAGAAAGGAATGACAAAATGTAGGCCTTATAATAATTATTAGAGAAACTAAACACAGCCCCCCCATATAGGCCTAACACTAACAGCACTATAGGCAGCCATTCGATGATGTCCATGCCTTTATGCGTTACGTATTTAAAACGCCCAGTCAGATGTATTTTACACCTGCCAAGCACAAGTCACCCAATTTCGAAAATTAGACGTTGAATATACATCCTCATGAATATTGATTGGCAACATTTTCCAATATGTCAGCACTCAAATCGGACACAATAGAACAATAGACCATTCAGTGCGTTGTGTACGGCTATGCACTGTAGATATACCGAGGATATGCTGTATCGATTTTTAATAAAGTCCATTGCTAAACAAATACCGGATGGACGAGTTAACAATAGGTGGGTCAGAATTGGGGAATAATCAATAACTAACGGTAGTAGTTGTTGATGCATCCATAGAGGGCAGTGCGAACAAGATACCCAGATCGGTCGTCGTGTGGGGTCAAATGTCAATAAGGGGGTAAAATCTTACAATTGCATTACCTCGATATCTGTAAGGGGTATGGGTAAAGCCATGATTTCTCCGTGATACGGAAAAACGGAAAAATTCACGGAATTCGGGGTTTGCTCACGGAAATTTGAAAATGCCACAAAATAGTGAAAAACTTTGTACAATGTCTAACCTTTGTGTTGATTTGCAAAAGAAAACAAAGAAAAGTGATAATTTAGCAGTAATCAACGATTAAACAATCCATTCTAGCATTTATTCTAGGCCTGCGATGCAAGATTCTGGCCGATAAAGCTATCGGAAGTACACACAAGACAATTGATGATGCTTACTTTTAATGGGGATGTTGAAGGGACACTACAGTAAAAAGTACATATAATTATAAAGACAAATAACACTTTAAAAAACATGCTTGTTTTCACTTTTCAGTACTTTATAATGTAAAACGGAAAATCACGGAATCGTCCAATTTAAATTTTGTAACACGGAAAAATCATGGCATGGGGCTCAAACTCGGTGACAATAAATCTTATGACCAGGTGAACATTTTACAGGGGTCAGGTCAACGGTCATTCAGAGGTCAATTTTTAGAAATGCATTTCTTGGACAACTGTAAGGAGGTACGGGACTCAAACTTGATGACAACAACTTTAATGATCAGAGGAACATTTTGAAATACTTTTCAGGGGTCAGGTCAAATGTTAGCTGGGGGTCAAATCTTAGAATTATATTTTCTGGACATTTGTAAGGAGTACAGGACTCAAACTCGGTGACAACAAACCTCATGACCATGGGAACATTTTTGAAACATATTTCAGGGGTCAGTCAGATACTCCAAACCACCAACATGCCCCAGCTAGGTTTGTGGTCTATGACCACCATTTGCCACTAGTTCTACTTCTTTCTTTAGTCTAGCCGAGCGGCGGCTAGACTCTTGTATCCCAGTAGTTTCTTTCTTCTTCTTCTTCTTTTGATATAATTTGCTCTAGCTCCTTCATTATTTGACCGATTATGACCAAACTTGCGCAAAAGCTCCACTACCCCAGCCTTTACATTTGACATGACCCATTTGGGGTCAAATGTCACGCATGAGTAATTTTGGCTAAAAATGTGATTTTTACCAAAAATGCTTCTTCTCCTACATATTACATATTACAGTGTTGAGATTTGGATATTGACCTTGGCTATAGCCGGGGCCTATAAGGTCCTCACATATTTGGGGTCAAAGGTCATTAAGGGGGTATTTCCGGTACCTAACCAAATACCTTCAAAATGCTTCTTTTCAGATAATATGGTACGGAGATGCGACTGACACATATTCATTGACATTAGCTGGTGTCTATGGGGTCCTCACAGATTTTGATTTCAAGGTCATACAGGGGGCAAAAATGGTTGATTACTGAAAATCACTTTAAAATTCAATATTTTCTGCATATTAAGTGATGTGATCATAAGAATAATACCAAAAGGGCTCTAGCATTATGTTCAGATACGATTGTAATCAGATTTGGCTTAAACATGGAGGAGGGGTCTGTTTTGGGGTCAAAAGGGGTAAAATTCTAAAGTTTGTCCAATTGATATGAAAATTAGTAGGCTATATGTGATCTTGATAGATTCAAAATATTGTGGAGGTCATTTCAAGGTCACCAGAGGTCAACCAAAGGTCAAAAAGAGTCAAATTGCAAAGTTTGTTCAATTTGAATGGAAATTAGTATATGTTTTGTGGATATGATGCAAAACGTAGTGAAGGTCATTTCAAGATCATCAGAGGTCATTTCAAGGTCACGGCTAGACTTCGCAGCCTTACAGGGATGCAATATATCTAGTTCTTTCTTTGAACAGCCGCCATCGGCGATGTGCATTCTTTTTTCCGCGTTCTTCTTCTTTCTTTGCACAGCATTCTTATTTCTTCTTCTTGCACAGCCGCCATCGGCGCTGTGGATTCTTTTCTCCGCGTTCTTCTTCTTCTGTCAACACTATGATCAGCCATGCTTCTCCTTCCACATATTACATTGCACGGTGACATCACTTGCATACATGCATCGCCTATTGCCAGTGTCTAAAAGTCCTTCACAGAATTGGGATCAAAGGTCATTAAGGGGTCACTTTCGGTCGAAAACCAAAAATGTTCAACATTTTTTATTAGCCAGAAAAACATAGCAGAGTAACGGTATGTTCCCACATGACTTGATATTACATAGTTAATATATAGTATTTTTTAATTTGCGGTCAAAGGTTATTAAAGATCCGCTTCCGGTTAGAAACCAAAAATTTAGTTTCTCACTAAAAATGCTTCTTCTTCCACATATTACATAGCACCGTGACGTCACTTGCACACGTGCATCATCTATGGCCAGTGTCTCACATGCATCATCTATATCCAGTGTCTAAAAGTTACTCACAAAGTGTCTAAAAGTTACTCACAAAATTCGGGTCAAAGGTGTCATTTCCGGTAAAAGTCTGAAAAATTTGTAAAAACTATTCAAAAAATCACTGTCTTTATAAATTACATATCAGAGAGTCGCCATTAGCACACATGCATCGTTACTAGCCAGGGTCGTAAGGATGCCTACAGTTTTGGGGTCAAAGGTCATTAAGGGGTTACTTCCGGTCAAAAACCAATATTATCAAAAATGTTTAAAAAATTTTATCTCAAAAGGTAAACAGACCAGAGTAAAGTAACCATCATATATGAATCAGTGTTACCTGATGTATGCATGGTATTTTTATTTTGGGGGTCAAAGGTCATTAAGGGGTCATTTCCTGTTTTTAGCTAAATAACTTTAAGAATTGTTATCTCAACAACTAAACATAGTAGAATTTTTTAATTAAAACTGGAACAATGCATTTTGTCGTTGTACATAAGGTTTTTTTTTCATTGAGGTCAAAGGTCATTAAAGGGCCAAAAGGTCAATCAAAAAATTTAAGAAAAAATCAAAATCCATGTATAAGTTCCGATTAAGCTGAAATTCACCAGGAATATATTAGTCCTGGCCCTGTCCTACAGACCCGTATACATTTTTCAAAGAGGAAAGTTTGAAAGTTGATTCGAGTAGGGTATGCATAGGTCTTCCAAATTCTACCAGGTGGAAAATTCCAAACCCGGGCAAACTCTGTATATGGCCATTTTTCAAGATGGCCGCCAAAATGTGTCCTGGACCTCAGACACCTATGAAACCATCTTTAATCAACCAGACAGCCTTGATTTAGTGGGGATAAACACCTCAATCACCCCCTAGGTCGAGTAGTTTCAGAGTTATTGTCATTTTACCTGGTTCATAAGTACATTTTGGCGGCCATTTTGAAAAATGGCCATATACAGAGTTTGCCCGGGTTTGGAATTTTCCACCTAGTAGAATTTGGATCTATGCATACCCTACTCGAATTAACTTTCAAACTTTCCTCTTTGAAAAATACATACGGGTCTGTAGGACAGGGCCAGGACTATATCTTATGACATCCTAAGCACTATGTAATATTTTTGCGGAGTCAAAGGTAATTAAGGGATCACTTCCGGTTATCAACAAAACTGCCTGGTGGCTGTGCTCGCGGTCGCAGGTGACCGCAACCGATCGTACCGAGAGCTGTGTTTTGTTTCTTACGAGATCGTCTACCTTTCTTCTGTCAACCTTTACATTTGCTCTAGCACTGACATGCTTGTACCGATTTTGACCTAACTTGGTCACAACCATCATTGACTATGCCCCTACATGTCACATGAAAATTGTGGGGTCAAAGGTCACGCAGGGGTCATAGGGGTCAAAAAAGTGATTTCAGCTCAAAATGCATATTCTCCCACAAATTACGTAGGACAGTGACGCAACTTGCACACATGCATTGTTATTACCCAGTGTATATGGGGTGTACACATATTTGGGGTCAAAGGTCATTAAGGGGTCACTTCCGGTATAAATCGAAATATCTTCAAAAATTTTTATTAGCTAAGAAAAACATAGGAGAGTGATGGTATGTTCACACATGAATTGTGCTTACCCAGTGTATATGTGGTATTTTTTATTTGGGGTCAAAGGTTATTAAGGGGTCACTTCCTGTATAAAACAAAATATCTTCAACAAATGTTATCAGCCAAGAATAACAAGTGGTATTTTTTTAGGCGGGGTCAAAGGTCATTAAGGGGTCACTTTCGATGTCTGACCGAATACCTTCAAAATGCTTCTTTTCTCAAATTACACGGCGCAGGGATATCTGCCTGGTGCATATATATTGGCTATATCCAGTGTCTCTGTGGGGTAAAAATAATTGGGATCAAAGGTCATTTAGAGGTCATTTTAATTAAAAGACTTATATCCTTCAAATTCGACATGTATGCACGGCATAGCAGCCGACAAGCCTACACGTGGTAGCGCGCAATGGTCGAGGGCTTTTATTACACAGCCGAGAGCTGTGTTTTGTTTCTTACGAGATCGTCTACCTTTCTTCTGTCAACGTTTACATTTGCTCTAGCACTGACATGCTTGTACCGATTTTGACCTAACTTGGTCACAACCATCATTGACCATGCCCCTACATGTCACACGAAAATTGTTGGGTCAAAGGTCATGCAGGGGTCATAGGGGTCAAAAAGTGATTTCAGCTCAAAATGCATCTTCTCCCACAAATTACGTAGGACAGTGACGCCACTTGCACACATGCATTGTTATTACACAGTGTCTATGGGTGTACACATATTTGGGGTCAAAGGTTATTAAGGGGTCACTTCAAAATATCTTCAAACATTTTTATCATCCAAGAATAACATAGCACACTGACGGTATATTCACACATGAATTGATGTCACCTAGTGTACACGTGTTTTTTTTCGGCGGGGTCAAAGGTCATTAAGGGGTCACTTTTGATGTCTGACCGAATACCTTCAAAATACTTCTTCAAAGGTTCTTTCGATAGTATTGATCAATTACCTAATAAATGTTTATGTTGCATTAAGTAAATAATTAACTCAGATCCGTATAAATTTAAACAATTTAGCTCATTGTCTTCTTTTAAATAGAACTATTTCACGGGTTACACATCATGCTCGGAAGGTTACGGTGATTAACTCCTTTCCCGGGACCCCTTTATCGCCGCCTCTTCACTGGGCTCTTCACCGCTAAAACATATAAACATAGTAGAGTAGCGGTATGTTCACACATGACTTGTTATTACATAGTTAATATGTAGTATTTTTTTAATTTGCGGTAAACGGTCATTAAGGATCCACTTCCGGTTAGAAACCAAAAATTTAGTTTTTCACTCAAATACTTCTTCTTCCACATTATTACATAGCGCCGTGACGTCACTTGCACACATGCATCATCTATGGCCAGTGTCTAAAAGTTCTTTACAGAATGGGGATCAACGGTTATTAAGGGGTCACTTCTGGTCAAAAACCAAAAATGTTCAACATTTTTTATTAGCTAGAAAAAACATAGTATGTTCACACATGACTTGCTATTACATAGTAAATATATGATATTTTTTATTTGAGGTCAAATGTCATTAAGGGGCCACTTCCGGTATAAAACTAAATGCCTACAAACATTTTTATTAGCTAAGGAAAACACAGGACAGTAACGGTATGTTCACACAAGAATTGTGGTTACCCAGTTTATGTAATATTTTTGCGGGGTCAAAGGTAATTAAGGGATCACTTCCGGTTTTCAACAAAATAGCCTAGTGGCTGTGATCGCGGTCGCAGGTGACCGCAACCGATCGTACATCTATTTAGTCCAGCCGAACTACGGCTGGACTCTTGTATTTCAGCGGTTTCTTTCTTCTTCTTCTTCTTCTTCTTCTTCTTCTTCTTCTTCTTCTTCTTCTTCTTCTTCTTCTTCTTCTTCTTCTTCTTCTTCTTCTTCTTCTTCTTCTTCTTCTTCTTCTTCTTCTTCTTCTTCTTCTTCTTCTTCTTCTTCTTCTTCTTCTTCTTCTTCTTCTTCTTCTTCTTCTTAAAAATTTGATTTTTACCAACAATGCTTCTTCTCCAACAGATTACATGGGACAGTATTGAGATTTGGACATTGACCTTGGCTATAGCCGGGGCCTATGGGGTCCTCATACATTTGGGGTTGAAGATCATTAAGGGGGTATTTCCGGCACATAACCAACTACCTTCAAAATGCTTCTTTTCCTACAGATTATATGGTACAGAGATGCGACTGACACATATGCATTGACATTAGCTGGTGTCTATGGGGTTCTCACAGATTTTGAGTTCAAGGTCAGACTGAAAAAAAAAAGGGTTGATTACTGAAAATCACCTTAAAATTCAATATTTGCTGCATATTTTAAAGTGCTTTGATCATCAGAATAATGCCAGAGTGATTATAGCATTGGGTACTTATAGGGTTATAATCAGATTTGGCTTGAACATGGGGAGGGGTCTGTTTTGGGGTCAAAAGGGGTAAAATTCAAAAATGTGTCCAATTCGAATGAAAATTAGTATATGATATGATTTAATATATGATGGAGGTCATTTCAAGGTCACCAGAGGTCAACGAAAGGTCAAAAGGGAAAAATTCCAAAATTCGACCAATTTAAATTCAAATTAGAATATATAATATTGATATGATTTAAAACAAAACGGACATTAGAGGTCAACAAAAAGGTCAAAATATTGTATTAACTAGTTTGTTATTAAACGTAATGCATACATCTTTCACGAAAATGCAATTGTGTTCCAAATCTTTTCAAGGTCATCAGAGGTCACTTCAAGGTCACGACTGGACTTCTTAGCCTAGGATGCAATATATCTATCTTTCTTTCTTCTGTCAACCTTGACATAATTGGCTCTAGCTCCTTCATTATTTGACCGATTATAACCAAACTCAGGCAAAAGATTCACTACCCCAGCCTCTATATTTGACATGACCCATTTTGGGTCAAACGTTACGCATGATTAATTTCATTTTTACCCAAAATGTATCTTCTTCTACAGATTACATGATAGAGTAATGAAACTTGATCATCGGCATTGGCTATAGTTGGTATCTATGGGGTAAACACCGATTTGGGGTCAAAAGTGATTTCGGCACATAACCAAATACCTTCAAACTGCTTCTTTTCCTACAGATTACATGGTACAGAGATACGACCGACACATATGCTCCACTGACTGAGTTTTGGGGTATTTTTCACTGGTTTGCTATCATTTACTTATCAAGGCGGTCACCCGTTATTATAAGGACTGTGTTAATAATTTAAAGATTTACATGTAGAGAATAAACCATATTTGATTGACAGAAAGTACTAAATTTGTACCTATTACGGTTTCGTGTCACCCCTCTTGCAAATGCGAACAAGTCAGGGCGGCCCGGTGAAGCAAAATGTGCATTGGATTAACACGGGATTTTGGATAAGATGTAGATTTCCTTTCTCGTACAAATGTATGTTCCCCCGTTATTAAAGCTTAAACCGGGTTAAAAATTCAGATATTTTGAAAAGAATAAGTAGTTGAAACATAGAGCAAGTACAAAAATCATAGCTTTTATACTTTTTGATATATGACGCTAACTAGTTCATCTCCTATATCTACAACACAGCGCTACCAGTACGGGTCAATTGCCTATTGTGAGTGCCCCTGTGTTGTGTGCATACATGTAGTTAACAATAACTGCATGATGATACGCTGATGTCTATAGGGTAAACACAGGTTTGGATTTCAAGGTCATGCAGGGGTCAAATAGGGTTGATTATTTGAAATTTACCTTAATCTTCACTATTTGCTGCGTTATTAAATGCTGTGAATAATGCCAAAATGACCATAGCATTGGGTGCATACAGGGTTATAATCAGATTTGGCTTCGACATGGGGAGGGGTCTGTTTTGGGGTCAAAAGGGGTGAAATTTAAAGTTTCTTCAATTCGAATAAAAACTAGTATGTGATCACGATATGATTCAAAATATGATGAAGGTCATTTCAAGGTCGTCAGTGGTCAACCAAAGGGTAAAATTCCAAAATTTGTCCAATTTAAATTGAAATTAGAATAATTATGTAATATTGATATGATTGAAAACAAAATGGAGGTAATTTCAAGGTCGCCAGAGGTCAGCAAAGGTCAAATTATTTTATTAGCTAGATTGTTATTAAACTTAATGGCTACATTTTTCACGGAAAGGCAATTGTGTTCCAAATATTTTAAAGGACATCAGAGGTCACTTCAAGGTCACGGCTGGACTTCGTAGCCTTATAAGGCTGCAATATATCTAATTCTTTCTTTCTTCTGTCAACATTTGACATTGGTTCTAGCTCCTTCATTATTTGACCGATTATAGCCATTATTATGCAGATATTTTAAATTCCTCCTACAAGGAGGGAATTGTGTCCGCCCAATGGAAATAATTGTGCCAGTTCCAAAGACCAGCCCTCCTAATGTTGAAAAACTCAGGTCTGTGTCTCTCACTTCAATTTTCTCCAAAATTGTTGAGGGTTTTATCCACCAGGGCGCGGAAAAAATCACAAGATTGGCACAGTGGTTCTCAAAAGCGTTCAATCACACCTTGTTAATTGAGAAAATGATCGAAGTTGTTGTGAGAAGAACCACTGTGCCAGGGAATTGTGATTTTTTTGCACAACAGGCAGTAATTCAATGATTCTTTATCTGAGTATGTTACGGTCAAAGGGTGGTGTGTCATCAAGTCACAAATCTGGGTCCTATTGGATTCCAAATTGTTATTCATGTTGCTGCCACAGATACCAAATCACAATACTCGAACTATGTTGATGACATGACATTTGATGAGAACCGCCATCGTAATGTAAAAGGCTGTCTTCAAGATGATTTGCATGATTTTACTGAGTGGGCCAAAAAACAATAGCATTAAATTAAATCCAAATCCAAATGCCAGGCTCTTCTTGCTAATTTTGGTAGATCAGAGCCACTACACACAGATTCGAGAATTGGTAATGAGCCTTTTTCTTATGTTGACAAAGCGAAAGTGTCTCTGATTTCAAAATTACCTTAAATGGGACGCCCAGGTTAATGATACTATCGGCCCTGATTTGGTAAAACGATCTAACTTGAAATTTGGACACTTTGAGATAAATCCATATCATGGGTAATGTGAGGGCGCTCCTTCATTTGGTGACATCATAAAATCACCACCATGCCACCAAATAATGAGATTTGTATATTTTCTAAGACATTAGATCTGTTTAATAATGTATTTTATTCAAAAAGAAAAACGTCAAGTGTTCAAACTTTAAAGCTCTTTTTCTCGAAACAGCGATTTTAAATTCAAGTTAGATCATTTTACCAAATCAGGGCCGCTATGCTAACCAAAGCTAACAGGCGTCTTTTTTATGCTTCGCCATTTACAACAATTTGGCTTCTATCAAGATGAGCTCACCATTGTTCTCAAAAGTTACCTTAGACCAGTTCTCGAATATGCTGCTGTGGTATGGCACTCAAGTATTACCTCAAAACAATCTGCTGATATTGAAAGAATCCAAAAACAGGCTTGTAGGACAATTCTTGGTTGGAACTATACTTCTTATGATGATGCAATTACTTCGTGCAATCTCATTTTTTTAACTAACAGAAGAGAATTACTCTGTCATTCATTTGCCGAAGGGCTATCAATCAATGCTCGTACTATTCATCCCATCCCCCACTAGGTTTGAAGCGCATGGTAGTAATCCTCGCAATTCAAGTGCAATATATCAACAATTCCAGTCAAAACATCCAGGTTTGCTAATAGTCCAGTGCCATATTTTATAAATTTGTTGAATCAGTAGTTACCCATTTTGCCATTTTTTAGTGTTTTTAAACCCCGGTTTTAAACATTTTTGATGTATTACATGTATGCAGGTGTCATTATTATTTATATAATTTATATATGATATCTTTATTTGTATGTGTGAGTGGGAGCATGAGGGTGTACCTGTTTTTGAAGTATGTTTGGGTTCAGTGATATGTGTGGTATGGCTTTGGTGTGAATGTAGGTAGTGCATGTGAGTATGCAGGTGTGGGTGGCTGTTTTCTATGGTATGTGGGTGTTGTTTGTGTTCAGGGGTGATGGGACCAAAGAGCTTTTAAATAGAAATAGAGTCGCAATAAATTATATAATCTTTTGTTCGTTTGATGCCGATTAGAAGTTGTGACAGGCTATTCATAAAAGTGGTACCATTGTTTCGAATAAAGGGTTCCGCCATTAAATTGGTCACTGATCCGGCATCATATTAACGCTCTACACAACAGGCGAGTATCAATAAGTGACCACACTACAGTCATGTGTAAGGGCAGTCATGTGTAAAGTGGTACCATTGTACTCAATGTATCCCAAATGTGTGCTTGTGTGGGTCTGAAGACTATAAGGAGGCTTTAGCTGTCGATGCAATCATCTTTACCACCCACCTGACGATAGGTGTTTCATTTAAATAAATTGAATGCTCTTGGTGATCGATTACACATTAGAATGTATGAAGGCTGCCATTTCCAGTCCATATATCTATATTACACTATAATGGTAATCGCTATACGTATACATGTAAGTATAAGTATAGGCCTATAAAGGTTGTTTTTAAGAAATTTCCATTTAATGTTATTTTAAGAAGGAGATTGGTATAGAAATACTGGCGTACCCAAAGAGGGGAGGGGATTGGGGAGGGACAGATTCACCTCTGTGAGAAGTCTTGGGAGGGGGGAGAGGGGAGGAGGGGATATGGAGAATGAGAGATGGCTGGAGGAAGGGATAATAAAGGCAAGTAGATAAATAGAAATATAAGGAAAATGATGGGAATGAGAGAGGGAGGGTGAGAGGGGACAATGAGAGCGAGGGAGTGATAAAATGTAGGCCTAGGAAAAAATAAGTACAGAGAAGGGAAAAGAAAGGAATGATGAATACATTTAATTATTAGGCATATATAATAACTAAACAAATAACAGCACTGGGCAGCCATTCGACGATGTCAATGCCTTTATTCGTTACGTAATTAAAACGCCCAGTCAGATGTATTTCACACCTACCAAACACAACTCACCCAATTTCGCAAACTGGACGTTGAATGTACACTCTCATGAATATTGATTGGCAACATTTTCCAATATGTCAGCGCTTTAATCGGAAACAATAGAACAATAGACCCTGCAGAGCGTTGGATGGGACCATGTGTGCTGGGCATGCTGTTGTATGTGCATCTGCACGTATGGCAGTGTGTGCACTCGTGCTCCCTTCACATGTATGCCCTTTTTTTACAACCCACATCCAACTCACACATCTGCATGCTGATGTTAATGTTGCAATTATTATTCGAATTTAAATTTGTTGTTTATATATTTTGTATTTGTAAATTTGTAATATTTTGATGTCTTGTAATGTCTTTTGGCCTTAGGGCCACGATGCTTTTTTAATTAATGACATGAAAATGAATGAAATGAATGAAATATTATTTTTTCAGAATCGTAGTCCCTATACTTTGTACAGATTTTAAAAATCCAACATAACCATCATTTGGATCCAATATTATTCACAAATGGATCCAACTATTAATTTACAACTTGGACTGTTTTCAGTAATTTGTTTCCCAATTGGGTGCTACACACAATGTAAAATTTGGTATTCCCATAGCAGTACTAACAAAACCTACCCAATTGGGCCCATACTTACCATGAAGTTCTGCCAACACTGGCAGTGGCACCAACCAAACTGAAAACTGAGTCATTGAGTTAGCTGTAAATGAACTGCACTGGGACAAAAATTCCACAAAAAGTGCACAAACTCAGTCAAAAATCATCATTTGTATTGGAAATTGAAGTAGAAAAAAGATGACAGCCAGTGTTTACAGCTACTTTTTAAGATTGTTCATGTTTTTAGAGTAGAATGCATGAGAAGGGAGTCAAGGCCAAGGGAAGTAAGCTTACAAAACTCAAAAGTAAGCTTATTTTAAAAAAAAAAAAAAAACATGCTTATGTGCTTGCAATTTGCATTGTGTGAAGCTAGAAAAGTAGGTTTATTCTATTTATTTATAGAGATGATTAGACAACATATATCACAAAGCTTAGCTTCAGTCTCAACGCTTAGCCTAGGCCTTAATCAGCCCAACGACAATGTCTCTTTTAGTCTTAGTACTAGAATGTTCTAGTTAAATTAATAGTAGTACTAGAACTGCTAGCCTACACCGCTGTCAGGTCTATGACTATATGGGGAGCAATTCATTCCTGAGATGTGGTCGCAGACTTTTTAAAAAATGATTTTATTTTTACTTTGCTCATGGTTAGACATTTAGTCAACATGTATAAATTTGGTAAAAATTTAACCACTTCACCTATGGTTACCATAGCAACAGCCAAAATAATTTCCCCCATTTTCCCCATTTATACCCTTTTCACAACTGGAAAAATGCTTAAATAATAGGTCATATTTCTGTGAAAAATAGGAATTAAAATATCCTTCTCCCATACAGTGAAACAGCTATCCTTGTCCTTTTTAACAATGATGTAACATAACAATTATTTATTTCGATATGCGAGATACCATTTTGTAAAATAAGGGTGTTTTTGATTAATTTAATTATGCAAAAAGTTATCATTTTAAAAATGAGGTAACCTCCACAGTGGTGTTTTTTTTAAAATAATTTTTGCAGGGTAGGTAGATATTGGTCTATCTATCTTTAGAAAAAAAAAAAAAAAGTTTTGGTAATTGTTGTACTGGAAAGCAGTGTTGCCAGTAACTTTGACCTTTTTAGTATTGTTGACATTATTATGTAGTGTAGCAAAATAGGGATTTTGATGATTTACTTTCACTGAAAATCCTAATTATGGTTGGTAATGTGTTCTAATGAAATTGGTATCAATCCAGTGAGACATGATATGATAGCATTTTAATGATAGTGTTGCCAGAAATAGGTCTCTCAACGAGGCTGTTGCTCATTTTATTATTACATTTTTTACAGCTATGTTGAAAAATGGCTAAATTAAATAAGTTAGGTACCAAACATAAAAGGAGAAATTTATGAGGTAAAAGCCCGTATCCTGAGAACTTTTCGGCGAGGGCACTTTTTTCAAAATCCATTGAAAAGCAACTATGCTGTTAAAATAGTCTTATAATAGATATAATTGGCTCGATTTGAGATATTTATGAAAGTAATGTTTAACTAAGTCAGTGTATTAATAGGAAGGTGCCAGGTGATCACAATTGGGGAAGCTTTTCAAAATGGCCGCCAAAATCCAATGAAAAGCATATAGACGGTTACAATAGTCACTTATGAGGTACATGTATAATTTACCAGATTTTGGTTTAGTATTGATGACAGTAATGTGAAGCTAAGTTAATATATTAAAAGGAAAGTAACAGGAGGTAAAGGTTACGGGCGCTGTTCAAAATAGCCACCAAAATTCATTGAAAAGACCATTAAACTTAAAATAGTCGACTTAAAAGGTATAATTGATCAGACTACCTGGAGGTCACAGATGGGGGTGCTTTTCAAAATAGCCGCCACATCCAAAGAAAAGCTTATATAGTAAACCGTTAAACTTAATGTCACTGTTGGAGGCATAATTAATCAGGCTTTGGATTAATATTGATCAAAATACATTATAACTAAAGTCAAGGTATTAACAGGAAGGTAATTGAGGACGCTTTTCAAAATAGCCACCAAAAAGAATCCTCAGGTAAAGGTACTGAAAAGTTTTACTTGAAAGAATGTAATAGTTGTCTTTGATAAAAGAACGTATAATTAACTCAACAAAAGTTTGGAAAGTTTTTCAAGCATCTAGCCTAAATCTCAGATTATTTGTGACATGTTCATATCATGTTGCATATCAATGGATAGCTACTTTAGTCCCCTTTACGATGACACAACATTTGAAGCAGTCACCCTTTTGCGTCTGAGTACACGTCTTGCGAATGTAGTGAGGTCTCAAACAGAATGTGCCAAATTGACCGTTATTCTGTGCAACAAGCTGCAATCCCATTACTTCACAATCTTGGACCTAATGCAATCCTCCAAGATGACAGATCTCGTCCCACAGAGCCAGGGTATAGTCAAAGACTACCTACAAAATATGGGAGTAGAGAGAATGGAATTACCTGACATCGTTCAACCCATACCTTGACCCGATTGAACATACACTTGTGGGACCAGCATGGTCGTGCTGTGCGTGTCAGAGTAGCCAATGCAACCTGGTTGAAGAATGGAATGCCATCCCACAGTAATGTGTGATCAGGCTGGTGAGCAGCATGGGGAGAAGGTGCCTGGCTGTTGTGTGGCTGTGTATGGATTTTCCACCCGATATTGAGGTTAGTGACTTGTGTTGTTTGAACACAGAATAATGGTCAATCTGGCACATTTGAGACCCCACTACTTTCACAAGACGCGTACTCAGCCGTAAAAAAGGTGATTGTTTCGAATGTGGTGTCATTGTAAAAAGGAATAAAGTAGCTATCCATTGATATACCACGTACACGATATGAATATGCTGCAAATAGTTTGATATATAGATGCTTGAAAAAACTTTCCCAACTTTTGTTGAGGAGTTCAGTTGCCTTGAATAAAGAACGTATAATAGTTGTTTACAATCATTGCCTCTAAGTAAGTGTTTCAATGTGCAAAAGAGCGAGCTACGAAGTCAAGATAAGGACTAATGGCCACCATTAAAAATGAAAATATGGGATAATACAGTGACTGCAATGTCTATGTTAATGTGAACGGATGATTGCTATGTGGACATTGTTATTCTCAATGCATGCAAAATGACCTTTGTGTCACGAGCTTCTGTTGAAATTACGCGGCATCTTTGATTGTTACCCTTACGGTAACAAGTCAGAAACATGAATAATAGCTATTCAAGAGCAGTTCAACAGGTAAAATGGAACCTGAGACTAGGGCACATCAGAAAAGGCAACCACTACCAGCAGAGGCAACTGGCATTGCACATGCCGTTGACTTGATGACTTTAGTTAGGACATTTATATCTACCCTGATATGTATGAGGATCTCGCCTTAAACATTTTCTCCCAGTATGTGCAAGACAATTGATCATTGTTGCATTTTTCCTTGGCAAAAAGTATCAAGTCTGGTGAGAGAAAAACAATCGGTATGATGTCCAAAGTTATCGGCAGGTCAACATAATCAAAGTTGTCTTGTGATATCAACAGTTTCTTTGCCAACATCGAGAACAAGACCAGACTAATTGAGCTGATTCACAGTCTATTGGTGTCAACAGTTTCTTTGCAACATCAAGAACAAGACCAGCCTAATTGAGCTAATTTTTGGTCATCTTGAATTAGTAGCTTGCTATAGCAATCTGAAACACTTACTTAGAGGTGACAACGATCAAACACAACTATTGCATTCTTTCATCAAAGACTAGGCCTACTATTACATTCTCTTATCAAAGACAACTAATGAACATAGTGGCGTATAGCTTTAGAGCTAACTAGTATCCTATAACAGTTATTCCTTGTTAACTATTAAAGACACAGTTTTATTAAAATAGTTTGAACCTTAAACTTCAATTTCCAATGGAATCGGGCCACTGAGAGATAACAGTGGAGAAGTATAGATCCCGTTACAAGTAGCATATCCTTCAAAAACGGTTTGCTCGGAAACGTATTTTGTCCTTCACGTACGCCACTATGTGTTGCGACCGACGATTTTATATTTTGGCCGTTGCTATGGTAACGAAGGTGGAGTGAGGAAATAATTTTGATTTTTGTAGACTTTGACCAAAGTTGCTTCCTGCCTGACATAAAGTATGAAGAATTTGTTTGAAGTCTGCCAACTGTTTTTGATTTTCTTTGATTGTAACGCAATACTACTCTTAATGTTCTCATTCGGTACGTCAGGGAGGCGCAGGTACGCAACTCCCAAGTTGACTTGAAATTGAATTCAACTCCTAGACCTAGCGATCTGTCGCTTTGGGCAAACTGGTAGAGCGATTGATATCTCGGCTTAATTGCTGCTGGTAACTTTGGGGGTTTCTGGAGCGACTGCACAGTGCAATAAAATCGTTGTCAGACAACGTCAGAGCAGCAAAGCGGCAAGTGGCAGGAAAGTATCAAACCAGCATAGGACGGTATCACAGGTGTCAGTCTCTCCAGACTAGACTCTTCTGCTAGCATTGGTAAATCCTTCAAATATTGCAACTGCAACAAATGTTACTGTATTTTGCTGGGCGTGAACTTGGCCGTGAATACCTACGATAAATACAAACTAATTTTCCTTAAGAGATTCAAGACAAGTAAAGATTCTGAAAGCATAATAATGATAAAATTGGATTTTTGTTACCCAATACTACAAATGTATTGGTCTCGCTATGAGTTTTAAAATATTGGGTTCGACTACCTCTCGTCCAATATTTTAAAACTTTATAGCTCGACCAATAAATTTGTAGTAGGCCTATTGGGCTCAAACCATCCAATTTTATATCAAACTTGTGCAAAAGCTCCACTATCCTAGCCTCAATATTTGACATGACTCATTTGGGGTCATTGTCACGCATTAGTCACGGTTGTTTGATTGGATCATTTATTAATTTTTCAAACAAAACATCATGCACAACCAAATTTTAGGCCTAAACAGCTAAAAGTGATATCATGCTAATTTATTCAGATGCTTTTGAGTCATTCTCAACTTTAATTTCCCCTCTTTTACAAAATTATTCACCTTTATAGTATTTTTTAAAGCTTTTTCGGATATAAAATGTATCCTTAAATGACAAAATTGGTGGCGCTATTTAGTTACTGGAAATTACCCTTTCAAGATTTTAATACAAATAATTCCTTTTATTGTTTGATAAAATATGTTTATAAAATTTCCTTCTTGCTTGTTTCACCTATTCCAGCTGTTTTAATGGCAGTATTAATCACCAAATCCTTGCAAATAAAGAAATATGATTTATGATAAATAGCGCCATCTATAGTTTGCATTTAGTTAATAATGAAGCCAATTCTATATACATCAAACAACCGTGGAGTAATTTTGACCTAAAATGCGGGTGTTTCCGGCACATAACCAAATACCTTCAAAATACTTCTTTTCCTATAGATTACATAGTACAGAGATACGACTGATACATATGCATTGACATTAGCTGGTGTCTATGGGATAAACACAGATTTGGAGTTCATTCAATCAATTCAAGTTCATGCAGGGGTCTAACGGGGTTGATTACTGATAATTACTGTATTCGTTACTTGCTGCAAAAAAGGTGCTTTGATCATCAGAATAATGTCAAAAGGGCTTTAGCAGTATGTGCTTATAGGATTGTAATCTGACTTGTTTTAAACATGGAAGAGGGGTCTGTTTTGGGGTCAAAAATTTGAATGAAAATTAGTATGTGATCCTGATATGGTTCAAAATATAATGGAGGTTGAAGGTCAACCAGAGGTCAAAAGGGGTTAAATTCCAAAGTGTGTCCAATTTCAATGAACATTATATATGTTGCATGATTCAAAACATGATGAAGGTCATCTCAAGGTCATCAGAGGTTAACCAAAGGTCGAATGTTTCCATTAAATGGATTGTTCTTAAACTTATTGCCTCCATTTTTCATGAAAAGGCAATGTTTTCAAATGGTATTTCAAGGTCATCAGAGGTCATTTCAAGTTCACGGCTAGACTTCGTAGCCTTATAAGGCTGCAACATATCTAGTTCTTCATTCTTTCAGTCAACCTTGACATATTTGGCTCTAGCTCCCTCATTTTTTGACCTATTATACCCAAACTCGGGCAAAAGCTCCACTACCCCAGCCTTTATATTTGACATGACTCATTTGGGGGTCAAACGTCTTGACTTACTTGACTTAACTGCACAGGCCGCTGTGGTACTTTGCCCTCTGCCTAGTAAGTCTGCTCCATTCAGTTCTGTCTGTTGCTTGTGTCTTTGCTTCATGTGGGGTCATTCCCAAGTCCCTCTGAATTTGGTCCTTCCATCTGGTTGGTGGACGACCTGGTGGTCTTTTCTTGCTGAAGTCATTAATGTAGGCTTGGTGGGGAAGCCGATGTTGAGGCTTCCTGAAGATATGCCAAGCCCATTCAAACGTCTCCAGCAGATAACATCATTGATGGAGCTAGTGATGTTGTGGCGGATTTTGTTAAGTAGGGAAACTCCAAGCATTGCCCCAAGGCATCGCATTTCAAAACCATCCAGTCTGTGTCGATCGGATTCACGTAACGCCCAGGATTCAGGTGTCAATAGGGAGGATGAGCATCTGTTATTCTTTTTAGGCGGCTGAAGAAGTGAGTGAGTGAGTGAGTGAGTGAGTAAGTGAGTGAGTGAGTGAGTGAGTGAGTGAGTGGTGAGTGAGTGAGTGGTGAGTGAGTGAGTGATGAAGTGAGTGAGTGAGTGAGTGAGTGAGTGGGGGGTGAGTGAGTGAGTGAGTGAGTGAGTGAGTGAGTGAGTGAGTGAGTGAGTGAGGTGAGTGAGTGAGTGAGTGAGTGAGTGAGTGAGTGAGTGAGTGAGTGAGTGAGTGAGTGAGTTTATTTTGCATACTTACATTTCTTTTCTCTTTTTTCAGGTGACTTTTACTGACTCAATGTTTATATCGGGTGCCATTTTGCAATGTAGCCCGCTTGGAACGTACGGTTCGTCTATAAACTGTGTCAGCAGTGTGCTGATTAAATTTGGCAACGATAGCAATACAATGCAATATATTACTTACCACGACACTGGTATGCCTAAGGTAAGTACCTCAACAGTATTTAATTTTTAATGTATCCATTACTCATTGCCAGTGTGGTGGAATATTCTGAATATCATGAATACATTACCAGTAATTATGACACAAGTGCGAGATTCGCCAAATGTTACGTCGAAGGGAGAGTGGTCCTGTGTCATTCCAAAATGAAACATTTGGAAGTTTGTTTATTTGTTTTAAACATTTTGGGGTTGTAACAGGTCACTTGAAAGAATTTTGTGCTTACTTTGCTTGTCCGCCGGGGATCATAAAAGGCTAGGCTATATTAAAACAATCCAGAATTCGGCAACTGTGGCTGGCGAGAATCGAGAAGTGTAGGGAGAATATAATAATCCACATGAGTCTTCAAACATAGTGCAGTTTTGTCCACGGCAAATTCACCGTGACCTTTTCAGCCATAAACCCGTTTATTGAAGATTAAACCGATATATGCAGTACCAAACCATTATATAGTAATCTATTGTCCAATGCAAATTTATTACAACCTGATAACATTAATCCAATGAGCGACCGAATTGTCCGCTACGGACGACTAATCCAATCGATAATGACGCTATTGACATGTACGAGCGGAGCTCCACTGACCGAGTTTTTTGGGTATTTTTCACTGAAAGGCAGCTGTTTGCTGTCATTTACTCATCAAGGCGGACCACCGGTATTATAAGGACTATGTCAATTATTTAAAGATTGACATGTAGATAATAAGCCATACTTGATTGACAGAAAGTACTAAATTTGTACCTATGACGGTTTTATGACCCCAATCTTCCAAATATGACCAAGCCAGGGCTGCCCGGTGAAGCAAAATGTGCATTGGAATAACACGGCGAGTTTGGATAGATGGTAGGATTTCTTTTTAATAAAATGTATGTTCCCCCGTTATTATAGCTTACATACCGGGTTAATGATTCAGATATAATTTGATATACTGGACTTACGTTTTGATGAGTGGCAATATTTCACATCCTATCTCGGATGCATCATCAGGCCCACTGATGTTATCGCGGGAAAAGTTCGTTGACCTGTGATGCGGATGTTGTGTCACAGGTCAAGATGAGCCAAACCTCTGAGGGATCTTCTTGATCGCTGAACAATAGGCCCTGCCATGTTGTGTCGTAGGCCGCCTCCCTTGTTGAGTGAGGGCTCCTCCCGTTTTACATAAATCGCTTCCTTGACACCTCTCTCAAACCATCTACTTTCGCGATCTAATATCTTGACGTCTTTGTTGTCAAATGAGTGATTAGTGCTGTCTAAGTGCGAGTACACTGCCGAGTCTCCGCAACCAGTGGTACGTGCGCTTCGCTAGAGTTTGTTTTGTCTCCCCTATGTATAGGTCGTCGCATCCACTGTCATTACACTGAATTGTATACACAATGTTGCTCTGTTTGACCTTTGGTTGTTTGTCCTTAGGGTGGACCAGCGATTGCCGCAAGGTGTTCTGAGGTTTGAATGACACTGGGATTCCCTGATCGCGAAAAACTCTGCGAAGTTTCTCCGACAGTCCAGAAACGTATGGTATAGTAACGTTCTTACCACGCTTATTTTCACCGTCACCTTGTGTCACATGTGAGGTGGGCACTTGATCAGTTGATTTGGTTTGCGAGAGTGCTTTATGGAATGTCCAATCGCGATAGCCGCAAAAGTTCAAGGCCTTACGAAGATGTTCTCGTTCCTTACCTATCATAGGAAAGAAAACGAGCAAGGTACACCGACTTGATGTGGGGAAACAAATACAATACAGACTAGACAATATGCGGGGGGGGGGCGGTAAAACAGCAAATGTATGCATTAGAAGTAGGTAAAGTTCGATAGCCAAAAATTACCAGTTCCAAGGCTCACAAAAGTGCTAAATCTCTAAAAACAACAAGGATAAATGAGAATACAATGATACACTAGAATAAGTGATGCAAATCACTGTGCACATAAACAGACTCGGTAAACCAAACAACCAATGTAGGCACAAAATCAGGCAAAGTTCGATGGCCAAAAATTGCCAATTTCAGAGCCCACAGAAGTGTGAGCAAAAAAGTACACTTGAGCAGACAAACAAAACCAAACAGACAACAAACAACCGACGTTTCGAGGATATACACTGCTCTTCTTCAGGGACAGACAGCAAAATATAAAAGCAAACAACGAAAACTACATGCTGTAGTTCAAAAACAAATTCAAGTCAAAAAAGCTCAAAAACTGAAGGAAAGTTCAAATAGAACTCAGTAGCAAACAAGATAAGCTCAGAGCAAAATAAGCATGTCTTACCTCTATGAAAGACGGTTCACTACAGATAGAAACTGTAAGGCAATATGTAAATAAGCAACACCACAGGACAATAGGTATTATCCTAATTGACAGTATGTAAATGTCAAGAGGGGTCGCAGACAATAGAAGAGGAAGATAATGAATATAGAGAGATAAGTCATAGTGGACTAATGTCACTCAAACTTAAAAGAGAAGAGTATTGCATATTACAAAACAATTAGTGTAAGCCTACAAAATACATGTGTTACAAAGTAAAGAAAAAAAATTATTTAAGTCAAAAATTTGCTGAATAAAATCTGAGACGAATATATTCGTCTCAGATAAAACACAAGTCGAGGAAGGTCTCAAATATTTAGAGTGTAGTATGCATGCAGAAAAAGAGGGAGTGGAGAGTAGAAAAACAGAGATAAAGTAAAAATGCAAATAGTCCACGCATGATAAAAATTAACTTCATGTTAATGAGTAGGGTATTGTTTCCACTATGGGTACAAAATGGCGCCCTCTATGGCTTACCTTTTCATGGGCCGTCTAGAAGAACGTCTGCTCTCCTCTATATCCAACAAATCCTTCATTTGGATGAGATATATCGATGATATTTTCTTTCTGTGGTCACAATGACCGGATGAACTGAAGCACTTTGTAACCGTTTGTAATTCTTTCCATCCCACAAAGTTTACCTCGGAATCCTCAATCAAGGAAATGGATGTACCGGTATCCATCAGAGATGATACTCTCCATACGGACCTGTACTCTAAACCCACTTACAGCTTGGCTTTCCGGTTGAACCGCATATGCCCCTCTCCCGAGGCGCTTCAGAAGAAAAAAGATGAACTTGAAAGCTTTCTTAAGGCAATAGGTTATCCTGGCTCAATATCAATAGGCAAATCAGCAAAGCTTTAGAGATTCCTAGATCTGACGCTTTAGAGCCTAGAACCCCAGAACACATTCCTCTGGTTATCACTTACCATCCATCGCTTCCTAAACTTTCTCAGATACTTCACAAACACTTGCGTATCTTGCATTCTTCTGATAGATGTAAGAAGGCTATTCCCAATCTACCCATGGTCGCTTATCGCAGAAGTGCTAACATCAAGGACATTATTGTACGTTCATCCCTGCCTCCAGGCCAACCTCCTCCAAGAGGCTCTATTGCATGTGGATCTTGTAAGTAATGTAAACATGACATCCACCCAGGCCCATCAGTCAAACCTACCAATAGCTAAGTGCAGTTGTTACGAGTCGTACTTGACTCAAGGCCAAAATCACCTTTTTCCCGAACTCACACGAATGCACAACACAAATACACTGTTTGTTTAAGTTAACAAAATCTAAGTCTTTAATTGAAAACAGAGTATGATTGGTACATATAATAACAATATCGCATATACAATAAAATCACATAATGACAGTTTAACTATATCAGTACTTAACCAGCTGTCTTCTTGTTGGTGATCCTAGAGTTCTTGCAATGTTCTGGACGACTGATGTAATATATCCTTATTCACTTCTCCTGCGAAAATCAGCGAAGTCCATAGTACACTTGCATTTATAAATCCTTGCGTATAAAATACTCATACGAAAATGATGATGCTTCCTCCAATCTCCTTTGCGCTGCTATCTCCACAAATATATCTCCTTGCGCTGCTTTCTCCACAAATATATCTCCTTGCGCTGCTTTCTCCAAAAATGGTGTTTCTTTCACCAATCACTCTTTTCCCAGGGAACAGGTTTCTTTAACACAGCTCCGCTGTTTTTTGACAGATGCGTGGCCTTCACAAACCCAGCAAACTCCAGCAATTTGACAGAAGAACTTTTAATCCTTTGATGAGGAAGAGCACTTTTGTGTGCTCGCTGTCTTCTGTTCGTTGCTGTATTAAAATTATTGGCTATATAAACTGGTTAAAATGTACTTCTTTTTTGAAGCACGAAGACCATCACACACATGTGGAGTTTCTCACTCTCTCATGGCATTCTGTAAAGTCCCAACAAAAGCCTCCAGCTTTTTATATCAGTACTCATGCAAAAAACCCATCATCTATTAATAAACCATTACTTCAATCACATGTTCACAACATTGCTGCAATCTTGGGATTTCCCAAGATTATTTATACACATTCATCTTTCACATTACACCACTTCCTGTTTTTTTTTTCTGACTATGGTGCAATATACTGAACTGGGGATTTCCAAGTTCCAAACATAGATCTGACTTTGTTTACAATAACTTGGGGGAATTCCAAAATGACTTTCCACACCATTATCTTGCACGTACAAGGGGGTTTCCTATGGATGGCGGAAACCTTCAAAATACGCCTAAGAATACGCCTAAGAATACGCCTAACCTTAGACGTCTAAGATGCAATCTTAGACGTCTAAGATGCATTCTTAGGCGTCTAAGATGCAATCTTAGGCGTCTAAGAAATTCGCGGTAGACTTAAATCAACGAATCACAGGACTAGAAATCCCAAACAACCAATCATCTTAGGCGTATTCAATTATTGACCAATGAAATCTTAGACGCCTAAGATTTTACACGCCTAAGAATTCTTACACGTCTTAGATTGACCATTTGACCGTGACTAGTGATGGACGGTATCGCAAATTCGATCAAAACGTGCAACGGACGCTGTGCGTTAGAGAATATTTCGAACAATGGCTGGGTGGTGTGTTTTTAATAAACTCCTTTTCTCTCCATAGCCACCCGCGTCAATCCCAAAGAGAAAAGGGTGATGGGGTGGGAGGGGGATAGGGTACATGTTCTCCCACCTTTCGGCACAATGGCCCATTGTTTTGTTCTTTTCAGCCAATTTTGACAATTCAGGTGGGGCTATAGTGTAAATGATGATGATAATGATGATGATGATGATGATGGTGTTGTTGTTGTTGTTGTTGTTGTTGTTGTTGTTGTTGTTGATGATGATGATGATGATGATGATGATGATGATGATGATGATGATGATGATGATGGATAATACAAATGATGTCAGATGATTATTAGAGTCGTGGTGGTGATGATGATGGCAGTGATGAGGGATTAAATTTAGTATGAAATTTTCACCCCCCCCCCCGCACCCATCCAGTCAATGTTGTTTTGATACTGAGATAGGAACGGACTAGTATTGGCTCCAACATTGATTGGGGGGAGGGGGTTGCAAGTAATATGAAACATTAATGTTTGCCACTCATGTTACATGTAATGTTTAAACAAAGCGCACGTGTCTATGGTGTCACCCTGCTCACTTTTCATGTATGTTTTTCTTCACACGTATGCTATGACTGAGCCAAAATACACAGATAAGAGACCTCGATACCTCCATTCAACAAGAAAGTTAACCTGACGGTGTAGGGTATGATATGATGCGTTTATATCAAATCGCCAAGGCCCCCGGCCAATCACGTTCAGAGGTCATGCAGTTATTACTGCACACACATGTTTTCATGGAGGTCAACCAACTATGTCTTTATAATTCGAACAGCGTGTGACATATTTTCGCCAAGGCCCCTGTGGGCCAAGGTCTTTTATAATTGAAGAGATTAGACGCCTAAGATTGCATATGCATAGATTTCAGTCTGCAAAGCGTATTTTGAAGGTTTCTATGGATGGCGGAAACCTTCAAAATACGTTAAGAATACGCCTAACCTTAGACGGTATATAATCTTAGACGTCTAAGATGCAATGTTTAGGCGTCTAAGAATTTCGCGGTAGACTTAAATCAACGAATCACAGGACCAGAGATCCCAAACAACCAATCATCTTAGGCGTATTCAAATATTGACCAATGAAATCTTAGACGCCTAAGATTTTACACGCCTAAGAATTCTTACAAGTCTAAGATTGATATGTTAGTGATGGACGGTATCACCAATGTGATTTTCTCTGAGGACTTGCAGCAAAATTGATTAATTGGTTTGATTTTATTTTCGTTGGTTTGGTGTGCTGTTTTTGTGTGGCTAGTAGTAGTCAGGTATTAATGTTGATGAGCATGATGACGGCGACGACGACGACGACGATGATGATATGATGATGATGATGATGATGATGATGATGATGATGATGATGATGATGATGATGATGATGATGATGATGATGATGATGATTATGATGATGATGATGATGATGATGAAAATTAATACAAACAACAAAGAGGAACAAACATGCCTAGTATATATATTTATATACCTCCATGATTCTATTTTTAACATAGAAAATTTGACCTCTTGTCTTCTTGCACTTTGCAGACTGAAATTATGCATATCTGATCTCTTCAATTATAAAAGACGATTTGGCCTTGGCCTTAGGCGTATTTTGAAGTTGGCGAAAATATGTCACACGCTGTTCGAATTATAAAGACATAGTTGGTTGACCTTATAATGTGTGTGCAGTAATAACTTGACCTCTGAACGTATTGGATATAAACGCATCATACCCTACACCGTCAGGTTAACATTCTTGTTGAATGGAGGTATCGAGGTCTCTTAACTGTGTATTTTGGCTCAGTCATAGCATACGTGTTAAGAAAAAACATACATGAAAAGTGAGCAGGTTGAAACAACAACAACAACAACAACAGCAACAACAACACCATCATCATCATCATCATTATCATCATCATTTACACTATAGCCACACAAATAGAAATCTTACATTATTTGCAAGTCATCAGAAAAACAAAATATTTAAAACAAATTAAAGTTTTATCAGTTTGCAACAACAACATCAACTGCTAGGTTATGTTCAAATGAAAAAAAGCCTCTTATGTAAAATACATTGTTCCGCCTGAATTGTCAAAAAGTGGCTGAAAAGAACAAAACAATGGGTCATTGTGCCGAAAGGTGGGAGAACATGTACCCTATCCCCCTCCCACCCCATCACCCCTTTCTCTTTGGGATTGACGCGGGTGGCTAAGGAGAGAAAATTAGTTTATTAAAAACACACCACCCAGCCATTGTTCGAAATATTCTCTAACGCACAGCGTCCGTTGTACGTTTTGATCGAATTTGCGATACCGTCCATCACTAGTCACGGTCAAATGGTCAATCTTAGACGTGTAAGAATTCTTAGGCGTGTAAAATCTTAGGCGTCTAAGATTTCATTGGTCAATAATTGAATACGCCTAAGATGATTGGTTGTTTGGGATTTCTAGTCCTGTGATTCGTTGATTTAAGTCTACCGCGAATTTCTTAGACGCCTAAGATTGCATCTTAGACGCCTAAGAATGCATCTTAGACGTCTAAGATTGCATCTTAGACGTCTAAGGTTAGGCGTATTCTTAGGCGTATTCTTAGGCGTATTTTGAAGCTTTCCGCCATCCATAGGTTTCCGCCATCCATAGTTTCCCATCTCATGAAATACCTTCAGCTTGTAAACAAAGTTAAATAATTAAATTAAATCAAATTACTCAGGGCACATCACACAGTATGTGGGGGAGACTGGTCGTAGCCTGTCAACCAGACTGGTTGAGCATTGTGCTGGTGCTCGCCTTAACAAAAATACACCAGTAACCAAACATTTCAACTCCCAGGACATTCTGCCAGTCACATATATGTCATGTGTATTGACAAACCCCCAAAGACCGACACATTCATGCGAAAGAAACTTGAGAAAGACTGGATCTCTAAACTTCAGACAACCCAAGATTAACATGCCAGTGTATCCTTATTAGGCCCATGGATCTTACTTGGACTCACTACTAGACCAACATGTACATGTTTAATGGGTCAACTCACATGTGGCTTTCACACCACTGTAGGCCTCCTTGCTTGCTTGTATAGACCTTTTATCACTACCTATTTTGGCATATTTTATGTCAATTTGTTACGGTTCTTCACTGTTCTTTGGTTTGAGTGATTTCTTGGCTTTCCACTTTCATCTAAAGGTTTATCTACATGCACTGATAATTAATTTTATCATGCATAGACAACATGCATTTACTTTCTCTGTTTTTCTACTTCCAAACCCACCCACCCCCCTTTTTTTATTCTGCATGCATACAGGGTGATTTAAAATGAACTGTACCCAACTTAACCCAATTTTTGTTATATATTTGCGGAGATTGTACATATCAAAAATACTATCATAGAAAGCAGTGATAAGTGTCCTGTAGTAGAAATTTTGAATTTTGATAATAAGTGGTTTTAGTCAGAAGATATCGCATTTTCAAGTTATCATCCCATTTTTAGACCAACACACGGAACTAAGTTTATCAGTGTTCTCTACCGCAGTAACAAAATGCATCTACCCTGACTACATACATGTACAGCAAAACCAAGACAAATTAAAAAAATATGTTGCATTATTAAATCAATAATATTCAATTACAATGTCAAGTTTGCAAAGATTACATGTTAAATAATACATGTAGAACGAAGGACCCGTTGACTTGAAATTGTAGAGGGAAATTTGAATTCAAATAGAAATGGTGCTGGTGCAATATCCATATACTCGTAATTGAGACCTGATTTTTTCACCAATAATAGGAAACATAGCCTACTACCCTATTACAGCTTGCAATATAAAATTATTTAAATGTCGGTAATTATTTAATTGCACAGCCGCCATCGGCGCTGTGCATTCTTTTTACCGCGTTCTTACACGGCTGTGTCTTTTTTCTTACAGGTTCTTTCTTCTTTCTTTCTTTCTTTCTGCCGACCACTACATTTGCTCTAGCACTTACATGCTCACACCGATTTTGACCTAACTTGGTCACAACCATCATTGACCATGCCCCTACATGTCATATGAAACTCGTGGGGTCAAATGTCACGCAGGGGTCATAGGGGTCAAAAACGTGATTTCAACTAAAAATGCTTCTTCTCTCACAGATTACGTAGGACAGTGACACCACTTGCACACATGCATTGTTATTATCCAGTGTCTATAGGGTCCTCACAGATTTGGGGTCAAAGGTCATTAAGGGGTCACTTCCGGTATAAAACGAAAAAACTTCAATTTTTTTTTTTATTTGCTAAGAAAAACATAGGACAGTAACGGTATGTTCACACATAAATTGTAGTTACCCTGTGTATATGTGGTATTTTTTTAATTTAGGGTCAAAGGTCATTAAGAGGCCACTTCCGGTATAAAACGAAATACCTTTAAAATGTTTCTTCTCCCACAAATTACGTAGGACAGTGACACCACTTGCACACATGAATTGTTATTACCCAGTGTCTATGGGGTCCTCACAGATTTGGGGTCAAAGGTCATTAAAGGGTCACTTCCGGTATAAAACGAAAAACCTTCAAACATTTTTATTTGCTAAGAAAAACATAGGACAGTAACGGTATGTTCACACATGAATTGTGGTTACCCAATTCATATGTGGTATTTTTTTTTATTTCGGGTCAAAGGTCATTAAGGGTCACTTCCGACCTGAGACGAAAAACCTTCAAAATGCCCCTTCTGCCACAAATAACATAGCAAAGTGATGCCACGTGCACCCATGCATTGACATTAGCCAATGTCTATGGGGTTTTCGTATATTTTGGGGTCAAAGGTCATTGAGGGTTACAACACGGCTGTGTTCGTGGTCTTAGACCACAGCTAAGTCTAGTTCTTTCTTCTTCTTCTTCTTCTGTCAACATTATCATAATCGGCCATCGTAGCCACATGCTTTCAGGCATGTTGACCATACTTGGTCAGTTGAACCGTTTGGTGGTGCCACAGATGTCACATGATCAACTTCCGGTCAAATGTCATCCACTTCCGGTCAATGGCCAAAACTTGGATTTTCACTAAAAATGCTACTCCTCCCACATATTACATAGCACCGTAACGTCACTTACACACATGCATCATCTATAGCCAGTGTCAAAAAGTTCCTCACAGAATTGGGATCAAAGGTCATTAAGGGTCACTTCCGGTAAAGTCTGAAAATTTGTAAAAAATATTCAAAAAATCACTGTCTTTACAAATTACATAGCAGAGAGTCGCCATTAGCACATATGCATTGCTACTAGCCAGGGTCTTTAGGATGCCTACGGTTTTGGGGTCAAAGGTCATTAAGGGGTTACTTCCGGTCAAAAACCAAAATTATCAAAAATGTTTAAAATTTTTTTATCTCAAAATGTAAACAGACCAGAGTAACATAATCATCATACATGAATCACATTTACTTGATGTGTGCATGGTATTTTTATTTTGGGGGTCAAAGGTCATTAAGGGGTCACTTCCTGTTTTTAGTTAAATATTTTAAAGAATTTTTATCTCAATAACTAAACATAGTAGAATTTTTTAATTAAAATTGGAACAATACATTTTGTTGGTGTACATAAGGTTTTTTTTTTCATTGAGGTAAAAGGTCATTAAGGGGTCAAAAGGTCAATAATAAATTTAAAAAAAAATCAAAATCCATGTATAAGTTCCGATTAAGCTGGAATTCACCAGGAATATTCCTTATGACATCCTGAGCAGTATGTAATATTTTGCGGGGTCAAAGGTTATTAAGGGATCACTTCCGGTTATCAACAAAACCGCCTGGTGGCTGTGCTCGCGGTCGCAGGTGACCGCAACCAATCAGATCTCGTTTTAATTGTATTTATTTATCAATTCATCTTTTTTTGTATATTTTTAAATAAACATGCGCAATTTATGTTGAACTGAAAGTGTCTGAGGGCAGTTGAGTGAGCAAAATGCTGTAGAACAGTTAGTTTGGATAAAATATTCGTCCGTGTGCAACATCGTTTTTGGTGTGTTTTCTAAGAATGTACTTTTCTTCAAAACCATTAGAGGTAAAGACTTGATTTTTTCACCAATAATAGGAAACATACTATCCTATTACAGCTTACAAACACAAATTTAAATGTCGGTGTGTATTTTAGTTTAATTTTGGAAGTTGGGTACAGTTCATTTTAAATCACCCTGTACTGCATTTTATTTTATGCGACCTTCCTCAACTTGTGTTTTGATCCCGGGTTTAGATTCAGCAATATTTGGCTTTTCAATTTTCTTAACACGTGTATTATGCAGGACTATAATATTTATTGCAACATGCATATATTTTCTAGTTATATATCTTTGAGTTGCACATTTTTATAACTTCAGACCACTCACCCACTATATTATAGATTTACATGCCGGTGTATCTTTATTAGGCCTATCGGTCTGGTTAGCATGTATTGTACACATGCTTGATGTATCAATTCACATTTGGCGTTCTTACTGTAGGCCTTCTTGCTTTACTTGCCCATAAGTATAGCTCAACTAATTATATCAGAACTGCTCCTGGAGCATATTTATGTTTTCTGTACGATGATGTGAATGAGAATGCTCCAGATGCTCCTGGAGTAAGTTTATGTTGTCTTGTACATGATATGAGTGAAAATGCTCCATACATACATACATACATACATACATACATACATGTATACCTACATACCTACATACCGTCCGAGTCCGAGCCGAGCCGAGTCCAGTTGAACCCGAGTCCGAGCCAAGTCCGTGTCATTTTGTGTCCGAGTCCGGACTCGAGTCCAAGTCTGGGGTGCCGAGTCCGAGCCAAGTCCGAGTCCAACAAAAATACGACCCGAGTCCAGACTCGAGTCCGGACTCGGTCAGAGTCCATGCCTGGGGTGGGACACTTAACTTTATATCTAACATGTATGTGTCTATCAGTGATGTAGGGGCCTAAAAAGTGGGGGTGGGGGTCATTAGGTATAAAAAAATGAAAAAGGGGGTCATTTGGTAAACATGTTATACGATGGGGTCACAGGTATTAAAAGTTCTCTAAAATCTACATGTATCTACATAATATGAGACAGCAGTAAATGTAGATGTGGTGGTGTTGGCGTGTGTGTGTCACATTAGTGACATGTAACTCACATATGCACACAGGCCACAGGGACTAGGGAAGGGGCACCAGGCTGTGTGCAGCATAAATGTACATGGAGAGCAATGTATTCAATGGGGGTTGGATAAATTATAGAAAAATATAATAATGATAATAATATAAATAATAAAATAAATAATAATCATAATAATAGAAATTCACCCTTCAGAAACATCAAGAAGAAAATGTGTTGAAATGTTTTCCCAGTTTGCACGCCATTTTGTTACCAGTATGCAAACAGCTTTACTTTTTACCACATTCATTAAAGCAGGCCTGAAAATTTGGAATAACTACACATGTATACAAATCAGTTAGGGGTGCCCCCACACCTTTATCATTCAATCTGGGGGAGTATACTGTTACCAAACACAGTTTCAAGCATGTGGTATGCTTTGTACCTGTGATATTAATTCCAAATATTTTTTCAAAACAAATGTGCAGCTTATAGTGAACACATACACAACTCCACATGTATGTATTCTCTCGGTTAGGGTTGTTCCATCTGGTGCACTTACCCATTTCTCACATCTATCAAAGGGGACACCCTCACAACATCCCTATTGAATTGTACAGGGTCTTTCATTTCCAGTAAAATTTCTCCGCATAGAACACATCAATGTGCATTAATTCTCCTTTTGTAATGTATTGGGAGCGCATTCCCCTGAGAAGAAATCAAACTTTTTTAATTGTTTCACAAACAGGTATATTTATCATATGACATGTTTTGTGATTTCCCCCATTGAGTACAACGGTAAGTGTCCCTTGTGTCTGAGGGCGCAAGATGGAACAGCCGAATCTATCGCGAGCGACCGACAGAATGTAAAATACCCTATGTAATAACCATACCCATACATGTATGTAAGGAGGAGCACAAAGTTACTATACACTAGGATGAGCTGCCATGCATACTGCATGGTCCAGTGTGCACTTTTCTCTTTTTCACTGAGTTTCATGAATTAGAAAGTTCCATGAAAGAAGTTTCAGATATTTTTATACAGTACTTATTAAAAGTATGCATAATAAATTATCAAGACCTAACCTGTTTATGTCATCAATACTAAAAATAATATGATTATGCTAATACACAGATATTAACCTAAATAATATGTAGGATACATGACAGATGACTTATTTGACAGGCCCCAATTTTAGGAAAAAGGGCAAATAAAGTGAAGTCAACAAATGTTTGATCTATTTTGACATTTTTAGGTATAATCAGTTCACATTTTACATGGATTTAATTGCATGGACTCGGACTGGACTCGGTTTCGAGTCCGAGTCATTTTGTGTCCGAGTACGAGCCTAGCCGAGTCTTTTTTTATGTCCGAGTCCGAACCGAGTTCGAGTCCGACAAAAAGTGGACTCGAGTCGGACTCAAATGATACATCACTGCTACATACATACATACGTACATACACAATTCTTTTATAAAGCGCTCGACCTCTAGACATGTAGACGTAGACCACAGCGCATGAACAAATTCAAAGCATAAACACATTATAACAAAACAAAGTGAGCAATAAAAACAGTTAACTTTTTGAGAAGAGATATGACTTCAGTAATTTCTTGAATACTGGTAATGAGTTTGCAGTACAAATGGTGATGGGTAAATTGTCCCACAGTCCAGGAGCAGCCAGAGAAAAAGCTTTATTTGCGGCAGAGTGGAGATATTTGGCATTTAATTTATGTAGAGTAAGCCGGATTGTATCTGAAGCAGAGCGAAGTCCGGTACGTGATTGATGGTAAGGTGTGAAACAAGAAGCTATAATAACCTGGAGCATGTCCATTTAAGCATTTAAACACATATAGCAGTACTTTGAAATGAATGCGTTCTTTCACAGGGAGTCAGTAGCTAGTGGAGTTGCTTTAAAAACAGAGTCGCGTGATCGTGTTTTGATGCAGAAAAGATGCGTTCTGCACCCCAATTTTGAAGGCGCTGAAGTCTGTTGATATGGGTTGCGTTTTCTTTTCACACGCTAAAAGATCACGAATTTTGGTGGTTTGCAAGTGAAAAGTGTCCGCACTATCGATTGATTACGTAACTGTTATGAATAATTTATTAGGTTTTTCAATGCAATCGCCTCGACCCATAAGTACATTTTTGTCTGTATTATCAAAGTACTTGGAATAGCAATCCGGTGAGTTCAATGAACTACTCCATAATACTGATGGAGTTTTAATGGCGTTTAATGGCGTTTCTTCTCTCCATACACAGATGAACAAATACAATAGATGAAGGTCAACACGTATGACCTCCTACGCGTACGTGACATGTTATATGAGATGTACAAAAACCTGAATGTCATATATATAAAGATCAGTATTCGTTTGTGCATATGGACTGCACATATACGATGCTAAATATTACTCATTATATATTATGACAAATATTGGTGTTATGACAATACGGTATATACATTGTATATAAAACGACTAATAGATCCTACTATCATGGCGTCAGGTCAATGGTTCATCATATCCCGTATGTTTCTTAAAATTCGTTCATAGTTAATTATTTCTGTGCCCATTTTATAGGTGCACAGGTTGATCCGTGTTTTTTTTTTTTAATTTTAATTTCTTTTTAATGAAAGAATTAAGGTTTTCCACTGCACGGAGGCCACAAGGGTGATACTAAATTAATGCTATATATATTTAAATGAATACGTGTTCCCGGTTGGCTCTGTAGCGATTTCACAGAAAAGGTATTTCTAGTACAATGCAGCGTCGGAGTTTAGCTGAGAGCGTAGCCTAAGTCATTACGGACTCCAAGAAGGGCCCCCTATTAATAAACAAACATAAAGGAGGGTAGTCTCCTCCGTGACCAGCTTGATTTCGATGGAGCGGAACCAAATTGGCTGCGGAGGAGGCGGGTCATTTTGCCATGCAAATGAGCCAGTGTCAGCCGGTTGTACAGAGTTAGGATAGTACACAATACGAGTACCAAGGCAGAGAGTTGATATTCTTGAGAGGGCACTCTATTCACGTGGTTCCTTTTCCAACACTAAAAGATCACGAATTTTGGTGGCTTGCAAGTGAAAAGTGTAAGTGTAAACCAACTGAAGGTAATATCCAAAAGTACAAAATGTACAGAAATAAACTAAATAGTTTACTTAGATTGGCGAAACAAAATTACTTTAGTACCTTATTAAAAAGAAAAATACAATATGAGAAATACATGGAAAATTCTTAACTCAATTATTAGGTCTTCACGAAAATCAATTTCTGATAAATTTGTACAAAATGGAAAAACGATTACAGATCCAAAACAAATTGCTAATGAATTTAACAAGTATTTCGCTAACATAGGTCCTTCGTTATCTTCTAGTATCAAACATACTGGAAGCGATTATAACACTTACCTTAAGAAAACTTATTTCAGTGCTACTTGTTTTTTAAAACCAACGGACGAAGATGAAATAACTAAAATAATAGGTAAACTTGGAAGCAAAAAGAGCCCGGGTCATGATAATATAAAATCTGATATTGTAAAACAAATTGCAAATGAAATTTCCTACCCCCTAAAAATACTTTTTAACCAATCTCTTGGTAGTGGAGTTGTTCCAAACGATTTAAAGATAGCTAAAGTTGTGCCCATTTACAAAAAGGACAACCCTGAAATATTTGGTAATTACAGGCCTGTTTCTGTGTTACCGTGTTTTTCCAAAATTTTGGAACGTATTATGCACAATAGATGTTATGATTTTTGACCAAAAATAACATCCTGTACAAAAAAACAATATGGTTTTCGAAACAAGCATGCTACATATATGGCTGTTCTGGATTTTGTAAAAGACATAAGTGAGGCTATAGATAATGATATGTATACACTAGGTATTTTTATGGATCTATCGAAAGCCTTCGATACCATAGACCACGATATATTACTCAGTAAGCTGTATCACTATGGTTTTCGTGGCGTATCACACAATTGGTTTTCAAATTATCTCTCTAATAGGAAACAATATGTATCGTATAATAATGTTGTGTCATCTAATGAAAATGTAATTTGTGGTGTGCCCCAGGGTTCAATACTGGGGCCATTACTTTTCATAATTTATATGAATGATATTTGTTTTACATCCAAATTATTATCATTTATTTTATTTGCTGACGACACAACTGTATTTCATACTCAAACTGTGTAGACTCTCATTCATCTGGGTATGTTGAAATTAAGATTTAATTTAAATCTGGTCAACCAGACATACCTATTTTTGACGGACGAACCGACGTTGCGACTGAAACCTTCAGTCTTCAGCTGGGTTGTGATGCAAATGACCTTGAGTACCGGACACTTCCGGTATTTCATACTGATCGTGATGTAAATGTGCTTTATGATACAATGAACTGTGAGTTAAAAGAAGTATGCAATTGGTTCAAATGCAATAACTTATCACTCAATGCATCAAAAACAAACCTTATGCTTATAGGAACAGCATATCGAACAAAACACGCTCAAATAAATGCTGATATTCACTTAGATGGTTGTAAATTAACTCGTGTTTCTACTGCAAAATTCTTAGGTATAACAATTGATGAGAATTTGACGTGGAAATCACAGATAAATGAAATTTATAAGGTGTGTTCGAGAAATATAGGTGTCTTAAATAAAGTTAAGCACTTCTTGCCAAAACAATCATTGTATCAATTGTACTGCTCCCTAATTTTGCCTTATATGACCTATGGAATATTGTTATGGGGTAATGCCAGCAAAGAATACCTTGTGAACATTTTTAAACTTCAAAAAAGGGCTTTAAGAATCATCTCTAATAGCTCTTATCTATGCCATACAAAGCCTTTGTTTGAAAACTACAATACCTTAAATATTTTCGAATTGTACAACAAAGAACTGGGTATATTTATGTATAAGTATAAAACTGGTTTACTTCCTCAATCATTTGATAATTTATTTACGGAATTGGAAAGTATTCACAAATATGATACGAGAAACAAAACAGATTACAGACTCGAAATACACAAAATTAAATCTGTATTAACTTTGGGACCGAAACTTTGGAACTCGTTCCCCCGTGATATTAAAGTGGCTCGAAATTTAAATTCTTTAAAAAGCGTTTGTCGTCTTTTCTCATGGAGAAAAATCTAAGCATATAATATATCTTTGTTGTAAATTATGTATCAGTATGTGGTACATGTATATAATTGGTTTAGGATTTGTTGAAACTATTTTTCTTATCACATCCGTAATTCTGACTTATTGATCAAATGATTTATTTTTGTGAGTTATTTTCCTACATTACCTTGCTTTTGTTGCTTGAGACATCGGGGCGTGTGTGTGTGTGTGTAAATGTATTTGAGTGTAATTCTTAATTTCTGTAATTCTAGTATTATATTAATTAGCCTAATATTTCTTTTAAGGTGGTGTAACGCTCAATTCAGGCTTTTGCCTTTTGTTACATCTCCGCCATCTTTTTTAAATTCTATTTTGCCGTTTTGTTAAATTTGCTTGCATGTATTTTGATATGATGGAAATAAATAAAATATGTAAAAAATATGTAAGCACTATCGATTGATTACGTAACTGTTGAATACTTTATTAGGTATGTCCGATTAATTACATCGTCCAGAAAACGTGTTGGGCCACTTTTGCCATGTTTGCACATATCAAGTTTAACCGCATAGATATGCTTATCGTGCATTAAACATCAAAGAACTGACACAAAAAAAATTAAAAGTGGTGTTTGTTTCTTCATATGATTAACATGAACTTATAATGATATGATATTGCTTTAAATTAAAGGAAGCCATAGAGCAATTTCTCATATCCCTGAGATATCAGTGTAAAACTGAGAACAGTTCTTGCATCCATAAGTACAAAACAATAAAATTTTGAAATTGAAGTTCAGCTGGGCTTCTGTTAACAAATTCTACATACTTTTCATGTAATTGTATGTCTTGATGGTAGACGTGAGTTTGGAAAATGTGCTATAAACAATCGTATGGTTTCTGCTTGACTCCATGTGCGACTGAATGTCACAACCATAAAAATACGCTCTTCCAACGTGAATTGGGGTTGAAGTTGTTGAGCTGCACCCACGATTTCTAGTAAATGAGGTTGTTATGTCAGTGCTTAGTTGTGACTTTCAAAAACTCAAGGAGATATTCTATTATGCAATCATTTCTACCACTTCGAATACCCCATTGCTTAAAACTGGTCCATGTTTCAACTCTATCCAGTCACTTTTGTAACACTTAGACAAAAGTGGCCCAAGCGGTTTTAAGACTAGGTTACATAATTGGCCATATCTTTACTTGTATTCCATCAATTTTGTTGGAACAAAGCTTATCTGGTGGCTAAAGAAATTATCGTGATAGACATATAAATATCAAACCAAAAAATAAGCGGCATACTTGCGTCATTCTATTATCAAAATTGTACAATATTTATTGTTACACCCTGTACATTGTATATAAAACGACTAATAGGTCCTACTATCATGGCGTCAGGTCAATGTTCATCATATCCCGTATGTTTCTTAAAATTCATTCATATTTGAGACAAATTGCTGTGCTCATTTTATAGGTGCACAGGTAGATCCGTGTTTTATTTTTTAGTTTTATTCCTTTTTAATGAAAGAAATAAAAATGTTTCCACTGCACGGGGGCCACAAGAGTGATACTAATTTTAAGGCTATATTTTCAAAACGAATACGTGTTCCCGGTTGGCTCTATAGCGATTTCACAGAAAAGGTATTTCTAGTACAATGCAGCGTCGGACTCTAGCTGAGAGCGTAGCCTAAGGCATTACGGACTCCAAGAAGGGCTCTCCATACACAAATGAGCAAACACAAAGGAGGGTAGTCTCCTCCGTGACCAGCTTGATTTCGATGGAGCGGAACCAAATTGGCTGCGGAGGAGACGGGTCATTTTGCTATGCAAATGAGTCAGTGTCGTAGCACTGACCAAGGTACTTCAGAAACACTGGTTTACAGTTACTACACTACGCATAAAAAGTTTCTTTATGGTAAGGGAATTTACCCACAATTAATATCTAGCGACTAATGTTGTACATTTGCTAAATAATCACATGCGGGTAATTGTCCTGCGCATTTTGACACCTCAATCACTACCTTACGACACTTCTGAGAAAATATATGAATGTTTAAGTAACACGAGGTCGAAAACAAAAATTGCAAAAAACACAAAAAACACAAAAAAACATGCAAATAACATTTTTTGTTTTCTTTACTTTACTGAGCACATTTCAGGCATCATACCGCCGTTTCCAACTTCACTTGAGATTAATCTGTTTTTCTTTCAGCACTTTAAGTGTCCGCCGTTGGCTTCCCTTACAACAACCACGCGGCGTCTCATGCTCCTAATGAGGCGTCGAATGTTACCTTGGTCAATCTCATTCCACTCGTTGATAACGATGCGACGCAATCCCACCAGAGTTGTATCTGCCATTATCTTCTTGTTGACTCTCATCTCTTGAGCTGATTCCAAAGGATCTCCAAGGGGTTAAGATCAGGGCTTCTGGAGGGCCACTCAAGTGTCGCAATTCCTTCTGTTTTGGTAACATATTGAACATACAGTATCTTCCAAACTGCTGTAATCATGACTTATTTTGAATCCCTTTTCCAAACCCATCTCTCAAAACGTAAATGTCTTAATACCCACTCACCTTTGTCTTTGATCGTTCATCTGCACAATAAGCAAAGATTTATCCAACATGCATCAAGGAAAATGCTTTGAATTTAAATTTAAAATTCGGAAATAATGAAACCGGATCAGCTTCTTTGCAATTTTTATTTGTCGACCTCTTGGTACTTAAACAGGAACTTTTTTCTCAGGAGTCTCGTAGGGTAGTGATCGATTGTCAAAATGCGCAGGACAATCCCCCGCATGCGATGTACAGCATTACTTGCTAGATTTTAATTGTGGGTAAATTTTCTAACCATAAGGCTGCGATCACATAGAAGTATACTATTCGGGTATACGGTGCACGTTTTGCAGGTGCGTAGTTTAGATGTAGTACCAACAGTGGGCCTATGGTATTAATAGGCCACTCCATTATGATTATGTACAGTACTGGTATACCATAAGCCTATGATAACCAAAGCAAGTAAGATACAGTGCTTTATTGATCCCATTGAGAAATTATTGTGGTAGATATTGATCAATCAAAGTGCTGTGTGATGACTACATCAATGATAGAGTATCCACATAGGCAGGAATGATGAAATTAAAACATACTGCAGTTACTGTCCGTTTTCCTATACACAATACACAGTGCTCTTATCATAGACGCGTGACCTTTACAAATAGCGTATGTTAGAAGTATGGGGATTTGCCTAGTTAACGCTTTAATAGATGTTTTGTTGGTATTGGTAAACAACTTGCCAAGAATTATTACCATGTTAATCATGATAATAATATTCATTCAGATTCCAATGTACAGTTTTCCTTTCATGATATTGATGTTGATTTTGTTTTGAAACAGTTGTCATCACTAGATCCTAAGAAAGCTACAGGATTAGATGGGATAAATGCAACGCTTCTCAAGTTAGGAGCTACTGAACTTGCTCACTCACTTGCTTTTATATTTAATATGTCGTTAAAATCAGGTTCTGTACCCACTGAGTGGAAGCATATTTTAAAAGGTTTCTCCGTTATTCAAAGAGGGCAATAGAGATGATACAAATAACTATCGCCCTATTTCTGTTTTGCCAGTAGTTATGAAAATGTTTGAGTGTGCCGTAAATAGTCAGCTACGAGATTTCTTAGCAGAAAATAATATTCTTGTTGAGCAGCAGTCAGGCTTTCGTGCCAAACATTCAACATCTAGTACATTGCTTGATGTAAATGACTTCATTTTGAAAAACATGAAAATGGTCTTATAACTGGTGCAATATTTTTAGACTTAAAAAAAGCCTTCGACACTGTCAATCATGACATTCTTTTATCCACATTGTGCAATTTAGGAATTAAAGGTACTGAGCATAAATGGTTCACAAATTACTTAACTTCCCGGTATCAGTCCGTTGCTATTAATAGTGTTTTATCTGATTCTTTGAAAATAGGCCAATTTCAATTATTGTTGTTATTTCTAAAATTGCTGAAAGGGCTGTTTTTGATCAGTTATATAATTACTTAAATGATAACAAATTAATCAACATTAATCAATCAGGTTTCCGTCCATCTCATTCCACCAGTTCTGCCTTAATTAACATCACTGAAGATTGGTATAATGAAATAGATAAGGGAAATCTAATTGGCCTTTGTTCACTTGATCTAAAGAAGGCTTTTGATACAGTAAACCATGAAATTTTCTTAGATAAACTTAAATTATATGGAATTGGTAAACATTGTATTCAGTGGTTTAAAAGCTATCTTACAGGACGTTCCCAATGTACTACTGTTAATAGTACTCTATCTGATACATGTGAAATAACATGTGGAATGCCACAAGGGTCAATCGATGGCCCACTTGCTTTTCTTATTTATATTAATGATTTGCCAAAGTATGTCACACACTGTAAGGTTAATATGTATGCTGATGATACTGTAATATATTATGCCTCTAACTCAACTAAGGAAATCATGAATTGTATAAATGAGGATCTTAACATAATAAGTAATTGGCTGAAAAGCAACAAACTTAGTCTTAACACTGATAAATCTGAATTCATGCTCATAGGATCTAGGCAGCGTTTGCAATCTGTTAAAGATGATATTCACGATGTTTCTGTAACTATAAATGGTGCTAATATTAAACAAGTTAATGAATGTAAACATTTAGGTGTCATCATTGATGACACATTGACATGGAATCAGCAAATTGATCAAGTTCGTAAGAAATCTCTCAAAGGTATGTTTATGTTGAAGAAATGTAAATCTAATTTTATTTCTACAGATATTTTGAATATGGTTTATAATGCAAATGTACTTCCTCACCTTGAATATTGTAATGTTGTTTGGGGAAATTGTGGTATGTCTATAGCAAAGAGATTACAAATTATCCAAAACAGAGCTGCTCGCATTATTTGTGGAGCTCCATGGGATACCTCCAGTGCTATTGTCCTAGATCAGCTCAATTGGAAGCCACTTTCTCACAGACATCAGTATAATACCTCAATTTGGATTTATAAAATTTTGAATAACTTAGCACCTCCTTACCTTTCAACTGTTTCCTCATTTTCTAATAATAAATACAATTTTCGGCAAAGTAAAAATAATGTTTTCATCCCACAGCCTAAAACTGATTTCAAAAAACGTAGCTTATCATATAGAGGTGCAATCTTATGGAATAGTCTTGATGATAGGGTCACAGATTCACCTAATTTATTTACTTTCAAAAATATGCTGACAGATGTTTCATTTTAATTCTTTTCAGTTTTTGTTTATAAGTTTATAAATTCTTTCATTTTCCCCTTGTATGTTATAAGTTCTTTTGTATCTCTTAACAATTCTTTTGATATTTTGTATAACATATCTCTTGTAAACATGTTTTGTTAAATATTTGTTAGTACTGTAATTTGTATCCACGGCCCCAAGGAAGAACAACCTAGGGTTGAAGTGGGCCCACCGTGGCTAAATAAAGTTGAATCTGAATCTGAATCTGAATCTCAATACTGGGGCCACTTTTATTCATTTTATATATTAATGATATGACAAGTGTAATTGATGATAACTGTTAAGTTGTTTTATATGCCGATGATACAGCTCTGTTTTATGCCTCTATGATTCTGGAAATCTGCAGTCTGTTTTAAATGTTCAGCTACATAATGTTGGTAAATGGTTGTGTCATAACAAACTCACATTAAATGTAAAAAAGACAAATCTTATGCTTATTGGCACACCCCAGAGACTGGTAAATATCAAACATGTTCGTGCAATTTTGTTAATAATGAAGAATTATGCAGAGTATCCCATTGCAAATATCTGGGTGTAATTATTGATGAACATATGCATTGGAACTGTAACACTGAAAAAGTTATGTAATAAGATTAGTAAAAGAATTGGAATTGTCCGCAGACTCCGGTCTTGCCTCAACATCAATACTTTGAATATTTTGTACAAATCCATGATTTTACCAGTTTTTGAATATTGTGATGTTGTTTTTAGTAGCTGCAGTGGCCTAAATCTTGATCGACTAGAGAAACTTCAGAATAGGGCTGCCAGGGCAATAACAGGTTACCCCCTGGCATAGTGCTACAGAGCTTCGTCATAAACTTGGGTGGATTAACATTAAAAATCGATGGTTAATTCACAAGTGCATTATTGTGTTTAAATGTTTAAATGATCTTGTTCCTTCTTATCTAAGCTGTACATTTAAGTTTGTAAATAACACGCATAATGTGAATACTAGGTCAAGTGCCGATAAACGTCTTGCCATCAATGAAAGTCACTTGCGCTCGTTTCAATACCAAGGTGCAATAGAATGGAACAAATTACCACATCATATTCCTGCAATAAATAACTTATATTCATTTAAATCAACAATCTTTGAACATCTCAGTTAATAATGACAATTCAGATTATATGTATTTTATTATTATTGTATTTTATGTTTTATGTGAATTGTATTCCCTTCGTGTGTGCTATGATAATATTTTATTATTCTTTTGTCATTTTAGTTTTTATCAATACTCATATAACAATAATTGTATATAATAATATTATTGTTGTGTTTTAAATTGTTATGTAGTTTTTATATATTTAATTGAACTTTGTATATATAATTATGTAATTTTTACAATCTAGTTTTATATTGTGTATAATGTTCTCCAGGGCCCCTATGTATATCATGTTCTATGCACTGACTGGGCTACCCTGGTAAAATATGACTTAATAAAAAATAAAATAAACGTCGCTGTGTGAAAAATAACCGGCCAATATTAAAAGTACTCTTCTAAAATTCTAGAAAATATAGTTTTGTAACATGTCCTAAATTTTTAGCAAATTTAAATGTTTGGAAATATTCGTATTTTGGTGTTTTAGTGTATGTTATAGGTAATAGTACATTGCCTAGTTAACGTCGCTGTGTGAAAATTAACCGGCCAATATTAAAAGTACTCTTCTAAAATTCTAGAAAATATAGTTTTGTAACATGTCCTAAATTTTTAGCTAATTTAGATGTTTGGAAATATTCGTACTTTGGTGTTTTAGGAAGGATATGTAAGCGACAGATAACACCAAAAAATATGAAGAAATTATTTCCAAACCGTGTTAAGTCTGCAAACCACCATGCTTCTCATTTTCAAGAACGCTGGTTAACAATAAGCAGAGCATTGTCTCATTTCGTAAACACGGCTACAAACAATACCTTTATTCTCTAACTAAAAGAGTTATTTGTAATAATTTATTGTGAACGAATAATGAACAATGTAAAAAATCAAAATGGCAGCATTGACCGTCCAATTCACACGGGCAAACGGAATCTCCTATTTGACTTTGGAAGTAAAATTTTCTTGGGGACCATATTGCATTGCACATATCTTTTTGTTCAGCTATTTTGGCAAGAGTTGCCTGGCTACATATCTTTGCCCAACAGTAATTCGTTTCTTAACTTACTCACCCTTTCTGTTTCTCTCTCACAGATATTTCATGTTAACCACCAGGCGATATATGCATACGACATTATATCATTTGAAAGCGTGATAGCAGCTAAATTGATTGAAATACAACCTCTCACCAGTTCAGGAGACACGTTAATTAGAATGAGATTTGAAATATTAACTTGCAAAGACGCTGATGGCACTTTAACACTACCAACTTTCAGTAAGTTGAATGCACTATTAAAGCGAGTAATCATCCCTCCGAAAATCAAAGTAATCTTTTTCACCAACTAATTATCGTTTAATAATTTAGCTTATATGTATAAGTTTCATAAGCGTCTTAAACGCGAGGCCATAATGCTTCTCAAACAAGGCCCAAATCATAACTTTTGATTCGATTTTATTCTTGAAATTTCTACATCGCGGATTTTGAATTGTCAATACGTGATTTTTGGAGACATTCGGATTCCCACAATTTGGAATATTTATAACAAAATTATAAGGAGTTATCACTTCAAATAGTAAAAATCCTATTCGGTATACAAGGGCATAGCCAGGGGAGGCCGGGGAGGCGGCAAATTGCCCACCCCCCCCCCAGAAAAAATTAAGGGATAAAATGGGGACGGCAAAGAGCAAGTAAAGTGGCCTTATAATTAAAGACAGAGATAAAAAGAATTTATCTTGTCTGATGTCACTGTAAATTACGATCCTTGATTGGTTTACACAGGTTAATAGCGCGTAAAAGGAAGACCGATATATCTGGTGCTGATCGCAGAAAAGGAATAGCAGCAAATGGCGAAAAATTACGTACTTTTACAAGGCAAAAATCATCAGCTTTTCTAGGCATTGTTGACATGGTGCCTTCGGAAAGAAAGTTTCCTACTAATGTCTAACTTTTGAGATGGTTTACATGTTTGAAGGTGCAAAATTAACAATAAGGCGCCCGGTAATACCACTGCGTTCAGCACGACACTTGTAATTGACAGATGACGTCAGACGCGATAAATTCTTTTTATTCTGTCTTTAATTATAAGAATGGCTAAAAAATCTGACAAAAATTGACAAATGGGGACAACAATTTCACACTAACATCTTGGCTACGCTACTATCAGTACACCTTGCACCACGGGTAATTGCAGGGATATTTGCTAAATTTTCTTCCCAAAAACCCTAAAATTATCTTGAAATTTGAGCTCCAAGCTGAGAAATGTTGGAAATTTTCCCCAAAAACAAAGCCCCATGTGCTCAAACTCCAAACTATTTTCATCAAAATCATAACATTCTTTCTGTTAGACTCTTATGGATATTGACGTCTATCCTTTCCATTAAGGGCTCGGATAGCGACGTTTTCACGTTATTTGTAAGACCTGACAGCACATCAAATATATCGACTTGCATTTTGAAAACGAGGAATGTTTTTGATTTTGATTTTGATTTTTTGAAATTCGCTATTTAATACACATTAGTTACACAAATGATTAATTTTTGTCTCAATTGAGCAGTACTCGAAGCAAACTGTATAAATCTAATGACATGTACTTAAAGTTTATGTAGACGGGAGCTATATATAGTTAAGTATAGATCATTAGATTTATCAAATTTCCTCCAAGGACTCAAAAATATAAACAATGTCAAATTTTAACAATTCGCCCTAAAATGTGTATTATTTTGCGAATTTCAAAACAATTTAAATTATTTGATATCTGGAGGATATTCCTCGTATTCAGAATGCAATTCAACATGTCTGATGTGCTCTCAGGTCCCACAAAAACACTGTGCTCCCTTAACAAAGGAATATTTTGGTATGGTTTGAACAAAATTTGAGCAGTATTAAATTTTGACCCCTAAACTTTGACCTTGAAATTCTTGAATTGTCCAAATTTAACAATTCCACTTCCCAAGAATGTCGTCGTGTTTATTTATAACACATTTCAGTACAAAATGTACTGACATGTTTTTTTAATATGCTTATAAGGATAGCCAATCGAAATTCAAATCATTGCTCACTGGATAAAGACTCTATAGCTAAATCGTTTTATTTCCTGAACAGATGTAAAACCATTTTCCATCGTTGTGCCCGCCGGAGGATACGTAGTTGGTGAAGGAGACGGCACTATTGCCATCACTATAACAAGGACATGTTTACCGGACTGTTCAAACGCAGGACTAGTTGGTGAGTTTAGTCCTACAGACTTTAAAGTAACCATCATGTAAAGATAAGAGCGAGGGTTCCGTTACAGATTAGAAGCATCCATTAGTTTTCAGGGGGCATGGAAGTATTTTAAAGAAAAACAATAATCGCTCACTAGTGAGACGAAAGCAAAATGTGTTATATTAATTTGCAAAATATTTCCCATAGAGATTGATCAATTTTTGAAGAAAATAACAATTCAGTATTCATTAATACCTTTTCGTCTAATTCCCGTTTAGTCTATCTATGTTTTGGGCCAAACTATGATGAAATTGCAAACCTTTACATGCTACACGCGCACTGGCTCTTCACACTTACCTTCATTTGGGCTAAAATTGTCTGAAACTTAGATTTTTTCGCGCGCAAATGTCTCAAATCGGAACAACATATGCTCGTTCAGCCACTGTCGACCCGTCACTGTCGCCACTGTTATAGTATGTCCCTATTTGTAAATCAAAACTTGGCTACTTGAGTGCATATGCCTCCTTCACCCTAACCCAACTAGGTCTCACTAAAGCTCAGTATTAAAACCACTCTGCGTACATGCATTCCACGGGACTTGATGACGCAATGAGCCCAAGTCATGTTATTTGTAAATTCATACAACTAGTCCAATAAAATTCCACTTACATGCAGAAGTTTCGTAAACTACCAGTTTACTTTTTCGATGATATTGTTGCAATGACGATCTGTGTACAGCTGATGTTTTATGCTGCTTGGCAACGGAGTTGCCGGTTGATTTTCCATTGGAAATCAGATCGTCAAATACGTGACTTAAGTTGTATTGCCCCTCGTCTCTGTTCATGGTGTTGCCCTGCTTCCTAATGGTAATTGCCTCCTTGATCCACCTCTTGTACCTGTTAGTCTCTTTGCCCACGATCCTAGCCTCCTTCCAGTCGATGACATGATTATTTTCTACCACATGATCTGTAATGGCAGGTTTATGGACGACTGATTGGGAAGCCTTTCTGGTGGATCTAGTTTTTATGTTATCACCAATTTTCCCTGCCTCCGTTGTGTGTTCATCCAATCGCTTTCCGAACTTCCTACCCGTCTCACCGATATAAGACAAATCACAATTTCTGCATGGAATTGAATAGATGACGTCAGTTGAGTTATGCGGCTCCCGTTTGTCCTTGGGATGGACCAAAAGGTTACGCAAAGTACAATGTGGTTTCATGGCTGTGGCGATATTATAAGATTTAAACACCCTAGAGATACGTTCTGACACGCCCTCCACGTAAGGGATGACAACCAACCCTTTTGACTTTGTGGCATCACTTTTCTTGGTCCTTTCTTTCACAGGCTTAGGCTTGGCTATCTGATTCTCAACTTTCTCAACACTCCATGCTGGGTAGCCACATTTTTGGAGGGCATCTTTGATGTGTTTCTCCTCTTCTACTTTGTCTTGATCTTCTGTGACAAGTTTGTTCTTTCTGTCTAATAACGTGCGGACAACACCAAGTTTCTGGTGGGGAGGGTGATGCGATTTGAAGTTCAAGTATTGGTCAGTGTGAGTTGCCTTACAATAAACCAATAATTTCACTGACCCATCCTCTCGCCGAACAATCAAAGTGTCAAGAAATGGTATCTTGCCGTCTTCTTCCTTTTCAAAAGTAAATTTGATGGAATCGGTGTCATCTGTTTGATTCAAATGGTCGCTAAGATTGTTGACTTCGTCTTTGGCAACAATTTCTAAGATGTCGTCCACATATCTTTTCCACAGCTTTGGTTTGCATTCCAGTGGGGCAGTCGCAATAGCAGTACTTTCCTGATTTTCCATAAAATTTTCGCTGCCAACGGTGTCACTGGACTGCCCATGGCTGCTCCAAATCGCTGTCTATAGATCTTTCCGCGAAATGTGAAATAAGTGGTTGATAAGATAAATTCCAACAACTCCACTACATCTTCTGTCGCTAAGTTGAAACCAGACGATTTGTTGTACTCCTTCAACCAACTCTCCTTCTGAAGCCTTTCCTTTACTATGTCCAACACTCTGACACCACATCATGGGAGTTTAATATGTCTCCTTCTTCAATAACCACCTCCACTAATTCCTCCGCTAACGCTTTCGAGTTTAACACATGATGAGAAGAATTTCCTACCATAATAATAATAATAATAATAATAATAATAATAATAATAATAATAATAATAATAATAATAATAATAATAATAATAATAATAATAATAATAATAATAATAATAATAATAATAAAATGCAGTTATAAAGCTCATAAAACTAAAAGGTCACTATGCGCTGGTGGTGGGTGACATAAATGTCACAGGTTTAAGTGATGCGTCTAGTGCATATAGTTGTAGTTGTAGATGTAGTTGTATCTGCTGTTTCCCTATCCTTCATTCCTACCCTTTCTACTTTACTTTTACTTTTATAACTTCGCTTCTTGCTTGCTTACTTGAAACACTCCTATGCTGCAAAAAAATTCAACTTGCCGCTGGCTAGCCGTAAGGCGAAAAGGGAAGCAAAGTATGTAAGTCTTCTCCTGCCAGTACATAGCCTCTCCTTACTCAAGACTCCTGCACGACCTCTTCGTTGGTCACTACCGGGCAACTGGTATCTTGCGATACCAGGCAGACATGCAGGGGATCTGGGAGCAGCAAAGGGCCCCAAAGGTGTGATACGCAGGCCCACCGGCGCGTGGACACGCCCTGGTTACACTCCAACCTTTGCCCCAGCTATGGGTCAAATAGTTAAGGTAGTTCATTACCTTAGGCGAACTGGGTTCCTATCTCTAATAATCGGCAAGAGGGCGTGATGGGCACATCCTTGATACGGCCAGTGAACACAAACAGGGAGTCCAGGGACCTGTGCAGATTGTTATCTCTGGTTGGAGACGGAGATCTCAATAGCAAAGGGCGGACGAAAATGACAGAAAGACTGCTCATCTTTCAACGGCCACTGGATGAATGGGAGAAGGCAAACTCCAATACCAAACCATACTGTAGGAGCTGCGACCACAGTATTAATAGCAATAGAAAAACTATGATGGCACAACTTAATAACACTAGGGTTAGAGTCCCTAATTCTAATTTTGGTTCTCCTGGTGCAGACATCGATTTGCCAAAATCAAATGACGTCTTGCCTCAAAATCCTCATGGAAGGGACAAGCCTGATGGAGATGCCTACAGGAGGAGAACATTTGTTGGGTGCAGGAAAATAGTTATTGTATCAACCATGAATGTAAGAACCATCAGAGAGCAGCGATGCAGAGAAGAACTTGCTTCCAAACTGATCAAATACGACATAGAGGTTTTGGGAATTCAAGAACACCGCATCACACACGATGAACCAATTAGATATGAAAAGGTTCTTGGCAAAACACTAATTACATCATCAGCTACAAGGAACAGAGCTGGAGCATCAATAGGATGAGTTGGAGTGTTATTCAACACACATGCCCAGAACTCTCTAGCCAGCGTTAGATCACACACTGACCGAATACTAATTGTCAACTTCCAAGGGAACCCAGCAACAACAATAATAATCACTTACTGCCCTACCAATGTAACAGATGAAGACATTATGGGGGTCATTATGACAACTTGAGACGAGCCATTGACTCCATCCCTGCTCAAAATATCTTGATGGTCATAGGAGACTACAATGCTAGAATAGGAGAAGAGGATGCTAGGTTTACCTATCATGAAACCACACACAGGAATGGCAAATTTCTTTTGGACCTTGCATCTGAGAGGAATCTCATCATCACGAACACAATGTTTCAAAAGAAGAAGGGCAAACTATGGACGTTTGTAAGTCCTGGTGGAAACAAGTATCAACTCGACTACATCCTTGTCCGAAAGAAATGGAGGAACAGCCTGCTGAATTCTGAAGCATACAGCTCCTTTGCAAGTGTTGGCTCAGACCGCAGAATCGTTTCTGCAAAAATGCGCCTGAGTCTTAGAAAAAGCAAGACTGCTGCCAGGAGAAGGCAGTATGACTGGAAGCTTCTAAGCACTGATAGTAACCTCCAAAAGCAATACACCATAAAAGTACGTAACCGATTCCAGCCACTGGAAAATATAAGTGAAACGACTACAGAAAAGTATGAAAGGCTAATAACAGCCCACACGGAGGCTACAGATAAAACTGTGCCAGTGAGGAAAAAAGTACATAGGGTACGCTTCTCAAACGATCCAAGAGTGAATGAAGCAAGAGACAAAATTAAGAAGGCGTATGAGGTGTATCAGGAAAATACAAGATCACAGACTCGTATATAAACAGGCAAAGAAGAGGCTTGCTGATGCATACAACCAGGTGGAGGAAGAAGATCTTAGCTCCAAGCTAATTGAGGTGGAAACAGCCCATGCCAACAGTAAGCATGGCCAGAGTTGGAGACTTATAAATGACATCACAAGCAGATTGGCATCTAGGAAAGGACAACTGGAAGGTAATACCCAGAAGGAAAGAGTTACTAACTGGTACAACCATTTCAAGAACCTGCTAGGAAGCCCCCCTGACATTGATGACGAGGACAAAGATATTCCAGCTGTCTTGGATGAACTGAACATCAAAACAGGGCCTTTTGAACAAGAGGAGTACGAAAAAGCGAAAATGGCATTAGTAGAAGGTAAAAGCAGTGGTAAAGATGGCATACCACCAGAAGTTCTTAAGCGATGTGACATAGATGACATCATCCTAGGATTCTGTAACCACGCATTGAGCGAAGGGGAAACACCAGAACAGTGGTCTATCCTAAACATAGTGCCTATACCCAAGTCTGGAGATCTCAGCCAAGCTGGAAACTACAGGGGGATCAGCTTAAGTTCGATAGTGGCAAAAACCTTCAACAGGATGATCCTCAACAGAATCAGGCCTGAACTTGATGAACGCCTGAGAAACAACCAAAATGGATTCCGAGTTGGTAGGACCACAGTCGGGCATATTCTCGCCTTACGGAGGCTCATCGAAGGGATCAAATCTAACAACCTTCCAGCAATAATTACCTTTATTGACTTCCGAGAAACAAACCTCTTCGAAATACTGGCCGGGGTATTGCAGGGTGACACTCTTGCTCCATATCTGTTGGTAGTGGTACTGGATTATGATAAGGATAATTTAATGAGATACACAAACTTTAGGAAGCGGTGAGCGAGTATAAGAAACACGCCTTTTGATCAAACTTAGAATGAACTGCATTGATGCGCGCAATATGTAATTGTTAATTTCTTTGCAACAACTCAAGCGAATCAAATAAAAATTTTATATGTGATGCACAGTAAAAAAGGCTATGCGCTACATTATTTTAAATTGTTTGATTTTGAAGTCTAGTTTTCGACTTACGTCCAATTTTATTTACTCGGTATTTTTTTCTAGGACACCCTATATTTTGTGCATTATTTGCTATTGTGCGTTTATTATAATGTATTTTTCACAGTTAATTGCATTTTGACCAACCGTGCCTTTTTAGGCTTACGCTGTGCAATATATTGCTTGTCTTTTTTAAACTTGTAAATTCAACTATTGTTCATACATCTTATTGTGTGATTTTGTGAAATGTAATTACAATCGCATTCCAAGGCATTTATTGTTTCCGTGCGCTGTGTTCACTTGTGAATGCGTATTGCGGTAACATTGCTCTTATTTACTTTTTTGCATAATGCATATTGCATGGCTTCTTGCTTTTTTGATCTCGAAATTACTGTTGCATTTATGTTGTGCATTATGTATTGTGTGCATTGTTTGCTATTTAGCGTGTTTTATAATGTATATTTCACAGTTAATTGCATTTTGATCAATCGTGCCCCTTTAGGCTTACGCTGTGTAATATATTGTTTGTCTTTTTAAACTGGTTTTATTATTGGTTTTTGTATGTTTTAAGATTATAAATTCAAATATTGTTCATATATCTTATTGTATGATTTTTTGAAATGTAATTGCAATCGCATTCCAGGCATTTATTGTTTCCGTGCGCTGTGTCCACTTGTGAATTTCTATTATTTAATGTTTGTATAATGTATGGCTTCTTGCTGTTTTGATCTCGAAATTACTGTTGCATTTATGTTGTGCAAGTGCAATATGTATTGTGTGCATTGTTTGCTATTTTTCTTTTTTTTTTTTTTTTTTTTTGTGTGTGTATATTTCACAGTCAATTGCATTTTGTTTGATCTTGCCTGGTTAGGCTCATGCTGTGCAATATCTTGCTTGTCTTTTTTAAACTGGTTTTTAATATATTGGTTTGCTTGCTTATACTTTTTGTATATGTTTTAAAATTGTAAATTCAAATAGTGTTCTCATATTTTACAAATGTATGTGCTTTTAATACCATGTTTTGTAAAGCGCCTTGAGTTATTTTGATGTAATTGCGCTATATAAGAAATAAATATTATTATTAAATCAGAACACCCCATCAAAAAATGGGTGTAATTAAAACAGTGTTTGACCGCATGAACTCCGTAGTAACGGAAACGAAAGATAAAATCAAAGAAGAAGAGCGAGTGCGTGCATCCTTGAAAATGTGTGGCTACCCGGATTGGGCCATGGACAAAGTAAAAAATCAATTGCATAATAAAGCCAAAGATGCAGATAAACTGAGATCAAAGAAAAGCAAGACCGCCGAGGCATGGTGGTCATTCCTTATGTCAGCGGCCTTTCGGAACGTATCCAAAGAGTATTCAAAAAACACGAAGTTGAAACCCCACCGCACTCTCAGACAAAAACTGTCATCTCTCCAATGTCGGTGAAACCTCACGGATATTCGGCACCAGACTTGCTGAACATCAAGCGGAAGTCAAAAAGGCTAATGGGAATAAGTTTCCTCGCTCAGAGCGCAGGACATCGGAAATGGAACAGATCAAATCAGCCATATCAGATCACGTAACAAGGGCAAACCATGTCATAGATTGGGAAGAATCCAAGATCCGTGGACGGGAGCACAACAAAAGATCAAGAGAAGTTCGGGAAGAAATGGAGATTAGAAGACTGGGCGCCAACACCCTAAACAGAGAGGAGGGCACCTACCATGTCTACGATCCGCGTTTCAAGTCTGCAAAAGAGACTAAGGAACACCAGAAACCACTCAAACTTGTTCAACGGGAAAGTGGTTCAGATGACCAAATTAGCATTGAAATTGCATTTTTTCGCGCTTTGCGCGCATTTATCTCGGTAAAGTTCTTTAAGTAGCAGATCAGTGGAACGATTTGAAAACTTTGCCCAAAGGCTCAGTGACTCCCGTACATCGCTCTTTGAATGTAAGCATTGAAATAGCAAATTTTCGCGCGTTACGAGCGAACTTTTTCAATTTTTTGTGCGCTTTTCCCGGTAAAGCTATTCTGTGGACAGCTTGAAAACACTTGGGTTACAGTTGTGGTGGAGGGGTGTCTTCTATCCGATGAGCCAGGGGAATGGGCGTACATCCCGGGGGATTGGGGGATAAATCCCCTCAATATTTTGTCCAACCCCATCCCAGGGGGCAGCAAAAGGTAAATCAGGCCAGCGCCATATACCAGCAAAATTTATTTCTCGGCATCCCCTGAGAAAATAATCTAGCGACGGCCCTGTACTTGCTGGAGTTTTGTTTATAAAACAACACATTTGTCAAGAGAAGCAGTGTCAAAGAAGCCTGTTTCCTGGAGGAGTAAAGTGCTTGGAGAACTGCGCAAGGAGTTACCTGTTTGGTGATTGGCGCAAGGAGTTACATATTTGGTGATCGGCGCAGGAGTTTAGTATTTGGAGAATGCAGCACCATTTTTGTGTAAATGGACTACAATGGACTTTGCTGATTTTTGCAGGACAAGGGAACAACAGGATGTAAATCAGCCGTCAAGAACATTGTAAATGAACAAGACAATTATCAAGAAGAAGACTGTTGGTTAAGTACTGGTTAGTTAAAATTGTGATTGCGTGATTTTTTGTATGTGCATTTGTTGTCGTAATTGTACAAATCATATTTTGCATTCAATTAAAGACTTATATTTTGTTAGCTTAATCAAACAGTGTATTTGTGTTTTGCATTCGTGTGAATTTGGGTAAAAGGTGATTTTGGCCTTGAGTCAGTACGACTCGTAACAATAGGTATTTCGTATATTTTCTTGATCAATAAACCGAATTTTGGGAAGGTTATGTGGAATTACATCACGATTCTAGAATATGTGTCCTAGGTCTAGACAATAGGCGCCATTAGCGGAAATTTTGCTTCATACAAGATGTTATTCACGTGTCGTAAAAAATACAAAAATACATAAGTTAACATATTTACAGTATTAGTGGACTCAGATTCTAGGGTATGTTTTTTCGCTAGAGGTCACGAAAGGTCACACATGGATAAAATTTGAAAATGATTCGATCTTGTTGAAAAGATATTTCAAATTACTCGTCAAGGATTAAGAAAATGTATAGTTTGTGCTATCCACGACCTATTGATTTATCATACAAAAACCTCATTTTTAGGCTGGACAGGGAGTCAAAATGTCAACTTACTGGTGGCAAATTGCTCATTTTGATATAACAATCGAGAAAAGGTATAAAACTTACTAATATGTTTACTTAGCCTCTTGTGCAATGGAAGCTAGAGATTTGACCTTATTTGCACTCTATCTCAGCAAATAACACATAGACTAGACAAAATTTAAAAAATTCAGCTTTCATAAGGTATTGGTTAGTAAAAGTTGATAAACCTAGATATCTTGACTAATCCAAAAAAGTCTATGACCTTCAAAATTACCCCAGAAATGATCCCATAGGGTTATACAGGGTTCAAAAATTAAACATGCTCAAATCAAATTGTCTGACTGGTCATAAAGATCACACAAATATAAATTTTGTGCACGTACGACCTATGGTTGTGGAGTTATATGCCAATAAGGGTCAAAGGTAAAGTTTCAAGTTGTACAGGGGGGAAATTAAAGTTGCTTCGATTTTCACGAAACTTGTACCAAATTGTTTGTAGGTTTTTACCCCTGTAGGTTTTTACCCCTGTAGTCAAGTGGCAAACTTAATTTCGTGGCTATTTTTTTAAGACAATATGCCACTTATCCCAATACGTTGTTTGGGTCACAAGTAACATATTTATACATGTTTATTGGTATAGTAGCAATGATATTATTTATGGCATGTATGCACTAAAGTTGGTTCAGCTCGTAATCGGCGGAATTGTTAGGCTTTTACATTACGTTGTGTGTTAAAGAATGTAGAGTGAGTATAGGACTTCTATTTTAATAGAAGTCCTATACTTACTCTAATAATTTTATTATTAAATAATTCGTGATGCTTCTGTGACAAGACAATTCTCAAAATGAAATATATTGCAATTAATCCGCGATGTTATAAGGCCCGTCGATTACGATCTGATCTGATTTTGATATTCAAAATGGTCGCCAAGAATTCAAAATGGCCGCCAATTTCAATGTATGCCTCTAAACATTCAATGAACGTTGTAAAATATAAGTTTAAGCAGTTAACATGTTAATTAATATACCAACACACCCCCACATACTACACTGCAAATATACACCACACCACCCCACACACCCACCACCTCACATTTAAATGCTTACATATAATTATGAATTCACTCTCAATGATAACATTTTATTCCAAATAATTCCTGAATTTAAGGTCTATAACTTCCCCCTTAAATGTCTTCATGTCTCCTCATCTGGATATGATAATAATTATGTTTCCGCCAAGTTTGATGTACCGCCACCAACCTATACCCTAACCCGTAATCCTACTCTGTACCCCGATACCCTTAACATGTATCCCGTACTAGTACCCTCCTCGGTTCGCATAACCCTGTATTGTTGATACCCCTAACCCCATCCCTGGCTAGTACCCCTACCCATCCCTGAGACCCCTAGACCCATTAAAGGGACCCCGTAACATATAAACATCATGTGCTTTAGAACTTGCTCCTACTTTGTGTCATCTTTTCAATGAATGTGTGTCTAGGGGTGATATCCCCTCTGCTTGGAAGTGTGCTAATGTTGTGCCTATTTATAAGAGGTCCGGTAAGCCAAAGAATAATATTTCTAGCTATCGCCCAGTTTCATTGACATCAATTCTGTGTAAAACGCTTGAGAGATTGATTTGTAGACGTCGTATTGTTTGTTATCTTGATGATCATGATATTCTTTCTGATAATCAATTTGGGTTCCGTCATGGAAGGAGCTGTGAGCAGATGTTAGCAAAGTTTTATCATTTCCTAAGCGGAAATCTTGATAAAAGGGATTGTAACTTAGTGGATGGAATTTTCCTTGATTTCAGTTCTGCCTTTGATAGAGTAGATCAAAATATATTATTGCAAAAACTTCATAACTATGGTTTTAGAGGTAGTGTTTTGCAATGGATTCAGAGCTTTCTTCATGGTAGAAAACAAAGGGTTATTTTAGAGGTGAATATTCTCAGTGGGTGCCAGTCACATCAGGAGTTCCTCAGGGTTCAGTGTTGGGTCCTATTTTATTCCTGTTGTTTGTTAATGACATTAACGATGGTCTCTCCTCTCCACCTTTTCAATTTGCTGATGACCATTCAATTGTGCGTTGCATTAGGAATATTGATGATCAAGTTTGTCTGCAGAAAGATCTGGATAAAATATATTTGTGGACTGTTACAAACAATCTTCCTCTCAATGCTTCTAAATGTGCTGTAGTTCATTTTTCAAGGTCTAGGGTTTGTGAGAAGTCCCTTTATAAATTAGGTGACTGTATTCTTCAGGTTGTTGATGATTTCAAACTACTTGGTGTTGTTTTCAGTTCTACTCTTTCTTTTACTTCTCATATTGATGTTCTCTGCAGGAAGGTTTCTCGTCTTACAGGATTTATTATTAGAACTTCTCGAAATATGCACTTCAGTGCTCTTCTTCATCTCTTTAAAGCTCTTATTCTCCCTCAACTTACTTACTGTGTTGTTGTCTGGAATCCTTATCAGAATTGTCTTTTGGACAGATTGGAAAAGAGTCAAAGGAAGATATCAAAAGTGTTGATGTATAGGAAGTTGTCTTCATCTGACTTGACCTATGAGTCAAGATTAACTGAATTTGGGTTGATAAAAGTCAGTGACTTGTTCCAGTTGTTGCGGTTAATATTCTGTTACAAACTGGTTAACCAATTGGGCCCTCCTTCCTTTCTTGAGCATTTCCATCCCTCTGTGGTAAACAAGGATAGGTATCTTCATTGGACCTCTCACACAAATGCATTTCTGAATTCTGTCTTTGTATCCTTTCCTCGTTTGTGGAACAAACTCCCTATATCTGTCCGCTCTGCAAATTCTCCTTCTTCTTTTAAGAATCTTTGTAAGGAGTATTTGAAAAATTAAGTTTTATGTTCATGTCTCAGTTTAACAATGATCTTCAGTTTGTAGGCCTAATTGTGTTTTGAGTGTTCACAGTGTGCGAACAAGAGTTAAGCATGAGGGTTTGAGTGGTATGTGTGTGTCTGGAGTGTTTGTGAGTGACGGGTAGGTTCGAGTGCACACCAGTATTTGATGAATAGCATAATTAACTACATTAAAGTATATTGAACATGTTGTATAAGTTATCTCATTGTACTCAATGATAAGTAGATTTTGTTGAATCTGAGTTTGTCTCATGGAAAATTGTAAAGTTGAATTTGACTGTGTTCAGGGGAGGATATGATATTGCAGCATGATATGTTCTTGCATTTTATATATTTTTTGCAAGCTTTGATCTTTTTGCTTTATATTGCTTGTAAGTTGTTGCTCACATTTTATTTTGTTGAGTATCCCCTGTACACAGACTTTCAACAATTCATGCAGGTTAGCTGTCAATCTATTTAATTTTGTATTTATTTTTGTGTTTTCGTATATGAATTATGTTATGTAACAGGAAAGGAAAGCACTCTGTGTTTGGACTTTTTTTCTTTCCTGAATTACCATTTTCTTACTTATATGTTGTATTATTACTATTATATTGTTTGTATTTTGGTAATTCAAATAACTATTATTATTACCCACAATCCACTGCCCAGTGGCCCATAACCTGATATGTTACGGCTAAGTTTGATGTACTAGAGCCAGCCTAACCCACCCGTCCTTGGCACCGTAACCACATACTTAGTACCCTAAGTCTCTTACTCCAGTACCCTTACACAGTCTTTGGTACCCCTAACGCCAGCCCTGGGACTCCTAACTCCAAACCTGTAAACCCCAAACTCCATCCCAGTATCCCTAACCCTATCATAGGGACCCCTAACACCAATTATGGAACCTTTAACTCCATTCCTAGAACCTCTAACTTCTTCCCCGAGACCCATGACCCGTCCCTGGGACCCTAATTCCATCTTTGGTACCCGTAACCCCACGTCCTGTTTACCCTTACCGAATGCCCGGTACCCCTTGCCCCTTTCCTGGTACCCGAAACCAGAACCCTAGGACCCCTTTCTCAATCCCCATTACTGCTCACCCTATTCCCTGGGACCTCTAACACCACCTTTATTACCTGTAATCCACATCCTGTTTACCCTCACCCAATACCCGGTACCCCTAACCCCATTCCTAGTACCCATTACCCATTTCTGGGACCACTCGATACCTTTTACCCTGTTCTCAATACACCTGCCCCCTACATTTATGGCCAATTCCATGTCCCGGCGATTTTAGTATATCGATGGGTGGGTTTTCAGTGGAGACCAATGCAACTAACTGGGCAAATTTGGGCAAAAGCACCCTGCGCTCAATTATGGCAAATGTGCGTGCTTCTGTTGCAAAAACAGCAAAAAGTAGGTATTGAGAAAGTCAGCATCTGAAAATCTGCGTGGCACATCCCCGTACAATTTTTTGAAGAACCACACCACAACCCCCGCCCACAGCGCTGCCATGTGCTTATGAATGTAGTAATACAGTGTGTAGTCCAAAATAGCACCACCAACTGTTCTTGTTCTTGTATAAAGGATATCTAAATGTGATAAACACATATACAGGGTGTCCCATAAAAAAATACGGAGTGAATAAAATTGAGCGTAAGTCGAGAACTAGACATCAAAATCAAAACAATTTAAAATGTATCGCATAGCCTATTTTCTTGTGCATCACGTACGAACGTTTTATTTGATTCGGTTGAATGGTTGCGAAGAAATTAACAATTACATAATGCGCGCATCAATGCAGTTCATTCCAAGTTTGATCAACTGGTGCTTTTTTCATACTCCTAAAGTTTGTGTATCTCATTAAATTTAGTCAACATTATCTATTCGACAGTGTTCATGAGTGATTTTTGATACAATGCAACATTATAATTTCTTGGAAATATTCCAAAAACATAAATGTGTGTGAGAATTTAAAATAGAACGAAAAGGATTTCACGGTACAAAATATGAAGCCCATTGACAGTTAACCACTAGTGCGCATTGTGTTGAATGATATTTCCTCGAACTTGAAATGAAGTGAATTGACGCATGGGGTATGTATTAGCTCATTTCTTTGCAATCAGTCAACCAATTCCAGTAAAATTTGCGTATTTGATGCAGAATAAGATGGGCTACACACTGATATTTAGATTGTTTGATTCTGATGTCTATCTCTCGACTTACGTCCAAATTCATTCGCGCGGTACTTTTTTCCGGGACACCCTGTAGGTCGCGGGATTTATTGGGTGGGAGTGTGTGTGCATTAAGTATTGGATTTGTGGGTGTTATTATTTTAATATTCAGTAGTATTCTCCTCCGCCGCCTGAGTGTGATTCCATTCACTCCACATAGTGAGAGACAACCAACCGGCGGCACGCATTTAGTTGACGAACACGAATACAATTTTTTTTAAATTTGAATTTAGGAATACAGGATAAAGTGTACTTTTGTTCTACTTGCCTGCAATATTAAGTCTTTAGCTTACTGTTAAAATGCATTTTTTTTGTCTTGAAAAAGTTGATGACTTCTACGCTAAGTGAATTATTTTAATTAATTGCGAGGTCTCCATGCTTTATAACAAAAGGCACTGCTCACTGGCGTATTGCCTGATATGTATCTTAACTCCAGCATTGTTGTTACTAATCGACCCGACATTGCCCCTATGACCTCACACCCTCTTGCTACACTATTTAATGGAATAACACTCATCTGATTTACAATGTAATGCTGCTTTTCGCCAGCCCATTCGCGGGTTAGTATCTGTTTCATAGATCGGGTTTGTATGCTCAAGAGATTAACTTATTGGTATTGGAATGATTAATTTTATTTTACTTTTTGTTGTGGAATTTTTTTAAATTATTGTTATTCCATTTGTAAGGAAAAGAAAGTATGTTTTGCCGTTTCTTCTGCATTGAGGCTGGCCTTCCCTTTTAAAGGGAATTTTTATAAAAGTGTAGTAGTGTATATTACTCACTTGTTGAAATAAGGTATTAAAAATTGGAATGTTACCGCCGAAAGCAATGGAAAAAATCCAGCCCAACCGAAACTCCATATCTAATGGTGCGCCCTTTATCTAAACATTTCAAACATCTGATGACCTTGGAATGACCCTCGACACACAAGACATTATGATGAATGTATACTTATAATCCGTTAATATTTACAAATATGATTGTTGAAGACGTTTGATGAGCTAGAAATTAATAATTCATGAGAAATATACGGTAGTTAAAATACTACTTTCTTAATTCTGATGATTATGTTTTTTATATTTGATTACGTGTTATAATATTTGTGTACGCACCATCGGATAGATGAGTGTCACTGTTGTAAGAGTGAAGTTCCAAATACAATTCACACTGTTGTTCAAAGATAATAGTTTTTGGACTGTTATCTATATATACTACATTATCCACGAAACAGCTTATATATTTTTCTATTGTATAATAATGTATATTATTATAATGTATATTATTTTCCAAATCTCATTTTATATCATAAATATATTTTGCACGTCATAAACTAGATTGGTTGGAGATTCGATCACAGTCATAGTCAAACATTGTAAATAAAACGTAAACGTATTTATATTTCGTTCCAGATGTGAACACAGAAGATTATACAGCGACAGCCGGTGTTGATTATACTCCTCTTCTGGACGATCCCGTATATTTTACGCCTGACGCCACTGATGCTACAGTTAGCCTGAATATCATTGACGATGCCGATGTAGATCCGGGCGAGAGTCTAGTGGTGTATATTGCAATTCAAGTAAACGGAGAAGTCTATCATGGCTCGTTTACATACATCACTATAATAGACAATGATTAGCCATATCACATTGGATGCACAAATACACATGCAATAATATTATCATGATTATTGATTAAACAATCCTCTTTTCTGTCATACCTTGGTGCTTTTAAAATTACTTCCGGTATCACGACCAATTAATATAACAAATAAATTTCAAATATGTTTACAACTTCTTATGGTATGTATGTTCCCTGTTCTATTCGCTGGCGAAGCGATGTAATAATCGGATTAACTACCATAGCAATAGGGTAAAACAACTTTTGAATATATCGGACTTCACTAGTACGTTCACTCGGTACCTCTGCATTGAACCATATCAATCATGCTGATCACTCGCACCTGCAAGATTAGTATCTTTGAAAAGAGGGGTATTGTATTCAATCTATGATTGCAGACATACACAGGTGATGAGTGCAACCTGCATGTAGTGAAGCGCGATATATTCAAAAATTATTGTATCCTATTGCTATGGTAGTTAATCCGATTATTACATCACTTCGACAGCGAATAGGATCGGGTTACACAAATGGTTGATCAGATCGATAATCCGAAGGGTACTTTATATCCGAAAACCTAATAACTTAGAAACCCTAACACCTAACTTTACCCTAAACCCTAACCTATAACCTAAGCCCTAATCTTACCATAAACTTAAACATAAACCTAACCCTAAACAAAACCCTAACTATAATCCTAACTATGACCCTACCCTAGCTTACCCATTATTTCTAACACTATCTATAATCCTAATGCTAACCATAATTCTAATCCCAAGTTAAAGCACTATAAACTCTAACGTTAACCCTTTGGGTTTTCAGGTGGTTGTATCACGTCATACCAACATCTGAATTCATTGTTAGATAGTCTAATCTACTGTTTTATTATGACATCACCAAACTTCAAGTAAACGGATTATTTAGTAGAATAATGGTACATGACCGTGCATTTTGTTAGAACTGCAACAATCAGTGTGTTTTTTTGCCATTTTGGTCTAATACCATTTCATCTAACACCCATCATTTAGTCTAGTATTTTTAAATAACCATTTGGTCTAGTAACCGTTTGATCTAATAACCGTTAGGTTCAATAATCGTATGTTCTAAAATAAAACCAGTTTGAATAGCATAACACCATTTCGCTTATTTGCTAATTCGTCTAAAAATGATATTTCGTCTACTATTGGTTACGGGCTGTAAATACGTGTGATGAGACGAAGACAATCTAAAACATTATTCAGGAATTCTCAGTAGCGTTATTGTTTATTATTGCTTGATATTAAAAAATGAAGAATAAGACATGTGACCTGGAATGAAAGCGATATTTTACCGGTCTATTTGCCTTCTCTTCTCAGTCTTTTCAATGTTAATAAATAATATAGCCGACAGTCGTTGTGCATCACTGGGGGTGCGGGGTGCCACAAATGCAGTTCCACGGGTGTGGGGCATGACAATGCATGGGCCAGTACGAGTTGCATGCAATTCAAACAAAATAGGGTTTCCTGTTCATTTGCATAATGTACAAGCTGCTAAGTGTAAATACTACATGTAGGCCGAGAGCAAAGGCGCCCTTGTTTAAGGCCACTGTGACCCCGGACTATGACCTCATAGTATGTGTAGCATTGTTATTGCACCTATACAGTATCACATCTGCTATATATTAGAAGATCAATTGGTTAAAGCAAATGGGTTATAGACGTATTTGTTATAGACGAGATGGGTGTTACACTAAATGGTTGTTGGACTAAATGGTTTAAAACTGGTTATGAGACAAAATGGATATCGGACCAAATGGTTATCGGGCCAAATGGTTATAGGACCAAATGATTATTTGACGTAGTGGACATAGACATAATGGGTTTAGACGAAGTGGATCATAAGACGAAATGGTATTCGACCAAATAGCAGATCCCCATTTGGTCTTCTTGCAGATTAAAGTAATGTCAAATTTGAAATCCTTGTGGTCGACTTATCCAAAAAGTGTCTTTGTACACGATTTCAGGCCCTCTTGTTCAAAATTTTTCAAGATGGTGCCGGCCACCATCTTGGATTTCTGGGTGAAAATGATGCCGTAATGTCAAACTAATGTCAGAATCGGAATCCTTGTACTCGACATATCCGAAAAAGTGTCTTTGTGCATGATTATAGGTGATCTGGTTCAAAACTTAAATTTTCAAAATGATGGCGGCGGCCATTTTGGATTTTGGCCTCTAGCGAAAAATGCCGGGATTTTCGCGAGGGACATGGTGGCTATTTTTTTTCTAAATGGTCCATAGAAGTCGAATCAATCGTCAAACCTTACTAACCAGAGAGTGGTCACCAAATTGAACTTTTCACCTAACTATTGGCCTGTTGTATAACATAGTGTGTGTCATTAGCATTTAGTATGTACTGTATTAGCATTAGCAATTATCATGATTATATATTAATAATATGCTGTTGTATTTAGCTGTTTACAATTGTTCTAGCTAGTAACCAAAATGTTAGCACTTTGAAAGAATGACTCATTGATGATCTTAAAGTTTTGGAAGGTAATGAGATGCCCATAAGATGTGTCAAATTGATAGTTTAAACTTATTAATCCCCGGCCACCAAGATGATTTGGATGAGGTCAAAATCCTTGACCTTGCTATATACTTTGAAAGGGGTGTGGAATGGTTAATTTACATCAGAGTCAACCAACCATCACTCAACCGCGACGGGGCATATGGGTGTTTCCACAGTAATGAGACCCCCTAGGTTTTAGTGCCCTAATTGTTGTTCCTTATTTATTTTCATAGTTTAATTTAGGCCATTGTTAATCTTTATAAGTAAGGAGATAGCGAACAAAAATTCAATGCCCTACCTACATTTTGATAATTTTGTCCACATAAACCCTATGGGAAAAAAATAACGGTTGTAACACAATAACTGTTGTAACATGACTTTTGACGCACAACAGATAAAAGGTTGTATTTTGAAAAGTTGACCCTGTATGGTCTGTGCTATGGTTTTCCTAGGTTAACATTATTGATTCCTTCAATATAAACCAAGTGTAGGTACTCTGTGATCCATATCAGGGTTAGGATGTAGGTACAAAGTCATAAGGTTGCAATGTGCGTCTATGTTACAACCGTTAAAATGTTACAACCGTTACAACATTAAATGTTATGAAATATTAACAACGAATGATATTTCATCGTTTTATCCAGGTTTTGTTATAATAAGAGGAACTATGACAATCATAAGACAAAACCTTACTGTGATTATTTGGTTCATCAGTTATATGTCATTTTGACATGTGCGTCAACCATTGCCGCACAGAAATATGCCACTTTTGTGCGTCAAGAGATCTCCTGAACTATATATTTACATAGAAGTGAGTATTTCATCATTTTCATAACCAACTTTATTATGACACCTTGGATAATATGAAAAAAAAATGAAATATTGTTAATTTCTTTTTGACATTATCTTAAATTATAACGGTTGTAACATTGACGCACGTTACAACCGTTACGACATTGTAACCCATCTCCTAGCCATGGTACGGATCAAACAGTGCCTGCACCTGGTTTATTATGAAGCAATCAATGGTGTTAACCTAAGAAAATTAAACCAAAGACCATACATAGTCATTTTTTAACGCTCAGTCTTTTATTCATTTTTCGTCCTCTCGTGCGTCAAGAACTGTCAATACAACAAATATGTTACAACCTTTACTAATTTTCCCCATAGGGTTTACATGGACAATTTTTTTCAAAATTGAGGTAGGATGTTGAATTTATGCTCGCTATCTCCTAACTCATGAAGATTAATAATGGCCATAATTAAAATCTGAAAGTAAATAGGAATAAAAGATTAGGGCAAAATAACCAAAAGGGGGTCTCATTACTGAGGAAACAACCATATACAAGTTACCAAGAGTGTACGACCACGTTTTTGGGGTCAAGTGTCTAAAAGGTCACTGATTCCAAACTTTGGTTGCCAGTCTCCAGATGAAGGTCAAAGTTGTGACCGCAAATTTGAGGTACGTCTTAATTTTGTGTTGGGATCATAAGTTTAAACTTCCAATTATGAAGTTTACCAACACATTATGAACTATTATGCTTGTACGAGATGTGTCAACTTTTTAACACGTTTCAGGACAGATTGTAACCTTAAAATCCATGTGATCGTGTATCGCAATAACGTGCTGCAAATTGAATATACATTTAAATGCTTGGTTTCTACTAGGGATATAAAATGTTTGCAATTGTGAAGTTTTTTTCCAAGTTGTATAATGTGATGCATGCATTAATTAGTATGTGTATGTATTAGCATAGTTAAATATCAGTAATCTGGTGATGTAATAGCTGTTAACCATTGTTCTAGTTATATTGGTATTCAAAATATTAATATATTGAAAGACATTGTAATATTGAGGTATTCGGAGGGGTGTAATAAGATGTATACGCCGTTTAACACAAAGTACATTGACAAATACAATTGATATTTGGGTATGTACGCAAGAACCTATTGCATGTTAAATAATTACATAGGTAGTAGATGGCGCTATCGGGTGTCCCAGAATGATTTATACCGTGTTTGAACAAAATATCAAAAATATATTGTCAACAGTGTATCTAATTTTAATAAGTGCAATACAATGTCACACATGTATCCTACTTATTCTGTGACTTTCATGGAAATAGATTGATTCATTTTTGTGTAACATTGCTATTACTGAAAATGGACGAAAACGACATGTGTGTAATTTACAGTGCAAAGGCAACATCCCGGGGGAAACATAACACATGGATCCTTTATTACCATCGTCAAGCCGCACTGTGCAATATATTGGAGAAATCCTACATTCTTTTATAGGAAACACACCAAATTTGGCACTGATGTAGAGTTTACAATGCTAAATAATTCTTGATATGGGATTAAGTGAAACATTTCAATATGACATCAGATATTTAGGTTGAAAAACATACCTTTTATGTGATTTTATCCCAATTTTACCCAAAAATGTTACAGAGGATATAACTTCCTCAAGCATACTCCGCAGTAAATTCTAATCTTCTTCGCCACGTAGCTGTGGGTTTGCCAATATACTGTGGACATAAATGCATGCTGTGACGCTAGGACGAACCTTCTGTATACTTTTATGAAAAATCCATCTCTGCCGGCATTACAAAATGTTGAAACTCACACACCGCAATAATTGGCTTGAAAACTGCAACCAAGGAAAGAATAGTTTAAGGTCACTCAAGCGTAGCAAATCCTTTATTACATACAAGGATTGCTTCGTAACATCATAAATAAACGATAGATATCGACTATTCAGTAGAAGTAAGAACAGGACACAACAAATAAATTTGTGCTGAACGGTTAGTAATTTTACAGATTTTCAAAATAGATTGCTTTGTCAAAACTTGGAATTCACCATTTTTACGCAATCCTCTCTAACTTCTAATAGAAACGTCCGATTGTTAAAATCTAAAAAATCTGAGAAAGCTAAATGTACGTAAAATTTAAAATGCAAAACAATATGACCTATTAAAATGCCGTTTATACCTAAGCAATTTCATCTTTTCCGGTATAAATCATTCTAGGACACCCTGTAAAAATGTATTGTAAAACAGCTTTTCACCTACTTAGTAATGTAAATATATTTCCAATCGCGACGTTATTGGAAGTCGGTGTCTTGTAAACTATGAGTTATTCAGTATTTATTAATTATTAGCAGGATTCAATGTCATTAATGTGGTGTTGAATTGGTAGTTTAATATTGCTTTAATGAATAGATAATATTTGGGTATTTGCATCAAATATCGATGTTGGGTTGTAATATCTTTTTACCATTGTGTTCGTTGGTAGTTATTTGGAAAGAAATCGCAATATTAAGTTTTGAGGGGTATAATGATACGTGAAAATTGGTCAACACAAAATGTATTTAAAAATAACAAAAATGTATCACAAGAACTTGTTGCACACGGAATAATTACAAGGACGCAATATTATAAATGTATTGTAAAACAGCTTTGCAGCCACCTAGTAATATAAAATCATTGCAATTGTTAAGCTCTTTCAAGTTGATCTTTTGTAAATTTTGTAAAAGGTGATCATTCAGATTTAGTATGATTGTATTGGCATTATTTAGTATCAATAACACTGCCTTAGTTGCGAACCAAAATATCTACATTTTGAAAGAAAGCATAATTAAATGTCGTTGAATATATTCGATCAGATTTGTTTAGTAAATAGAACATTTTGCATGTTTGCTTGTCAAAACCAAAGGATTTTTTACTGGCTACAATATTTCGTCCTACTATCAGGTATGACTGATTTGGTCATCTGATCCACTTTTCCCGGTAAACAAGTTTGAGTAGCCAATTTTCATAGCCAATTTCTTCATGGAATTCTTGGAGCAACAGGCCATCGCGACGGCCCATTTAGCGTTTAAGACGACGTTATGTCGACGACGTGCTCGAGATAATTAAAGAGGGTCAAGTCCAAAACCTAACTGCCCATCTGAATTCTGTCGACAAAACAGAGAGCATTAAATTCACTTTTGAAAACGAAAAAATGGTCAAATCCCATTTTTAGATACATTGATTGTCAGAAAACCAGACGGATCTATCAAGCTCTTAGTGTATCGTAAACCAACACACACCGATCAGTATCTTAACTTCAAATCGGAACACCCTATCCACCAAAAAATGGGTGTAATTAGAACACTGTTTGACCGCATGAACTCCGTAGTAAGGGATTGGAAGATAAAATCAAAGAAGAAGAGCGACTGCGTGCATCCTTGAGAAATTGTGGCTACCCGGATTAGGCCATGGACAAAGTAAAAAAATCAATTCATAATAAAATCAAAGATGCTGAAAAAACTGAGATCAAAGAAAAGCATTAAAAAACACAAAGTTGACACATCAATGAAACCCCACCGCACCCTCAGACAACTATACTAGTCCACCCAAACGACAAGCGTAAAAAGAAAAAAAACGACAATTGCATTTATGAAATCGGCTGCAAAAACTGTCATCTCTCCTATGTCGGTGAAACCTCACGGATGTTCGGCACCAGACTTGCTGAACATCAAGCGGCAGTCAAAAAGACCAATGAGAAAAAGTTCACTCGCTCAGAGCGCAGAGCATCGGAAATGGAACAGATCAAATCAGCCATATCAGATCACGTAGCAAGGGCTAACCATGTTATTGATTGGGAGGAATCCAAGAACGTGTTTACCGGGAAAGTGGGTCAAAAGACCAAATCAGTCATACCTGATGAAGTTCTCCGCCGTGTAGGACGAAATATTATAGTGAGTAAAAATTCACTTGGTTTTGACAAACAAAAACATAATATATAAGTCTTGGGAGGGGTATAATGAGACGTGTAATAAGTACATTGAAAATAAGAAAAAAAAATGTAATCACTGATTTCTGTATTGCACATTGAATTACAGCTCACATTCACGTAGTATAATCAAATGTATGCAATTACAAAGTTCTTTGACATTACTTTTTGTATTAATGTGAATTATTGAGCATTTGGTATGTATTTGTCATTATTCAATGTCAATAATCTGGTGTTGTAATAGCAGTTTACCAGTGTTAGTAGTTAAAATATTAATATGAAAGAAATGGTAGCCCTTAAATCTTGGTAAAGGTGGATTGAGATATTTTACCCATTCCCCAAAAAACTCGGAACATGTCAATGTATAATTATTAGCTTTACGTTTGACACGTAATATTTGTTTTGTACCTTAAATTCTATGAAGGTGTTTTTTAGGTGTAAGTGCAATGCAATTCTGAGAATTCAGAGGAAAAAACAGAATTGAATTAGGATTAACATTTAAAATAAACATGCAATAATATTGGGAGCAGCCTATTATTATTAGTCCGAATGGTCATTAGTCCGAACATGGTTAAAATTTGCGTTAGGGTTATGGTACAGGGTTTTGGGCTTTCGGACTAATGACCATTCGGACTGTTAAACCATAATTTTCTTTTTCTGAAAAAAAATCAACTAACGACTCCAAAAGGTAAATTATAGTTTGACTTATATTATTATAATATAATATATATTTTTCAAAGGTACTTATCTCTTATGTCTGCCGGCATGTTGCGGGTTTTGTAGGAATGGGTCACCTCATGTGAACAGAATAGAAAAGACACTACTACTTTAAAAATATGAATTAATCTCTGTGTATGTATTGTCGAATGACTACGGGTGCAACTTAAGCCCATACCATGTTATTAGATTATATACTTGTATTATTGTATCCAAGTGATTTGCGCACATAACAATGTAGTTTAGCACTTTGCTAATGCACCAAGTAGAGCAGGGGTGACCAAACCTTTGTGATCTGTGTGCAATATAGCAAATTTCAAATGTTTTTAATAATGTCTTTATAATCGGCTCATGATTGTAAATTAAGAAAGAATCGCATTGGTTTACGGAACGAGCCAGAACATTGTGAAAATACCCACATGTGACGGACATTGAGAAACGAACAACATTATACATAAAAATAACATTTAGGTGATTATTTTAGGCCTACCGTTTTGTATTTTTTTGGCTGTGTAATAAATGGAAGTTGTCTTGAATTGTGTACGAGGTTCGCATTGGTAGTGACGATGGCCGCGAATCCCGTGTTGGTCACCCTTGAAGTATATTTATTATTTAATATTAAAGGGACACTTCGTGATCAACAGCCTCATCCTCTCAACAACTTACTTTAAAAGTGGAGATTTTATATCATCAGAAACCTAGGACCACATAGTCCTAATACTTGTGTATATACATTTTCTTGCAAATTCGTCCGTTTAACAACGATATTGTGCGATTTTTAAAAGTCTTTCGATTCAACTGAAAATGCGGAAATAAGGTTTTTTGGTGGGTTTTTTTTTTATATCTATTCACTCTTACATAAAGGCTTCAAGTAAATCCAAAAAGGTTGAACCTTAAATAGTTCTACAAAGTACTAAAGAGATTCTGCAAAGGCGATAAAAATCATTTTATATATGAAAACAGTTCTGATAAGACCAGAGAGAACCATTCGGGGGTTCTTTTATTCACTAGAAACCCTTTTCTGTATATAGAACCCCCAGAACATTTTTTTTTCTAAAAGTGTTGAAACATTATTAAAAAAAGAGGTTGGTTAATCACGAAATACCCCTTACACGAAAAATATACCATGCACCAAATGTGTACGCTTAATGATTACCAACAATTTACACTAACTGTAGTATCAATGTACGGAATCTTGTAAAGCAAAAACAAATTTGTTTATTTAAAATGCTTACTTGAGTTTCAAAAATATTTGGAGTCATAATATACGATTTCAAATGTTTATTTTGTTATTCGTTTACAAAAGTGATCAAATAAAATTCGTAATGATGATCAGGAAAGTTTACATTACGTTTGAATCCGAAACACTGAGGTAAAATGGTCAAAAGAAAGAAAAACACACTTATTTACGGGGTTTGTTTATTTTGTTATTGCAATTGCAATAATTAGCCAAAAATGGCTGTTTTCGTACAAAGACGACATTTGACTGGTTCCATTATACGAATATATTTTGATAAAATCATTTTAAAAGAAAACTGTTTAAAGAATATCCTATATTATGAAAATGAGTAGAGTATATTATTAGAGTGTTTCTAAAGTAAGAGGACGCATACAATAAGTTTAAACGCCCGTCAATAAAAAGAAAAAAATGTCCCACAGCTATGTGAAATTGTGTGACAAAAGGTCGACACAAAACAATAGACATATTAAACACGGTGATTATTTATTTTTAGGTATTTAGGACCGGTAATTAGCCGTTGAGACTCACGATAGCGGAAGCGATTTCTAGTGAAGAAAGTTCACCATCGAATCATGATCAACCCGATTATAGTTCTGTGTGGAGTAGTTGGATAAATATATACCGGAAATCTTGAGTTACAATCAAGGAAATATATCGTTATGAATTCGGCAGAGTGACGAATCGAGAATTTTGAGCAAATTGAGTTTTTGTATGCCTGTGATTATGTTTTAGGTTATCTTTTATTTCCACCAAAAATTAAAGGCAGATCTTACTCACCGACGTAGTTATTGAAATTATAGCAAAATATAGGCCAATATTGTTATTTTTGCTTTACAATCCTCGAGTTTTTGCTAAATATTACAGGGATGACTATTTATAACTTATATAGCAAGTTAAGTCTACATAGCCTTAGGACAACCAGTAATTTCTACACAAAAGCCCCAAATCAAGAATGCGTGCTATGGTTTACACGTAGTTGAATGCGTATACGACCTCTCTCTGCGCAGTGGTAGAGACATTGTGGATTGAGCATAAAGCCGAATAGGTGTTAAAACGCGTTTTGAGGAATATATCGATCATTTAAGAACATGCACGTATTGGCAATAATTCGTGTAAATTCATTTCTATAATATAAATTTCAAATGAGTGCTCTTGAATGTTCTAAATTTTTAGAAGGACCAATGGAATGGTACCAATATTTTCAAACGCCGTTTACTCAGAACAGCAGTTTTGCGTATTCGGCACTCTGCGTGTTCATAACGATATAGTTGGCACACTTTGATAATATGTTGGAACTGTACATTCCCGTTAAATTATGTATTTTCCCACTACCACTACCACTTGCCATTCATCAGCTGAAATACCTCATTTTTACGATGTGTACATGTTCATTACCTTCTTTAACGATACCAACTCAAGAAAATTCGATTGTGTGGTTTGTTTGTTTTTTTTTACACCACCGTACGTATAGTCAAGTGGCGGTCACTAGCTAATTCATCTCAATACGCTGGCGAAGTTACGTAATTAATCGGATTAATTACCATAGGAATAGGTGAAAACAATTTTGAATATATCGCGCTGCACTACAAGCAGGTTACACTCATCACATGTGTATGTCTGCAATCATAGATTGAATACAATACTGGTCTTTACAAAGATACTAATCTTACAGGTGCAAGTGATCAGCATGATATCATTCAATGCAGAGGTACCGTGTGAATGTATCAGTGCAGCGCGGTATATTCAAAAAAATGGTTTCATCTATTGCTATGGTAGTTAATCCGATTATTACGTAACTTCGAAAGCGTATACAACCCAGGATCTGTGATGCAAAAAGTGTCCTTGATAGGCCTTTTGTAACTTGAGTTTTCAATTCTATAGAGACATTGAGACACTCGACGTCCAACAATAGAACTTTGCCTGAATGTATTGCAAGGCAACTCATAGCTGAATTAATTGCATCACTGAACTATTAGCGATTGATGTTTAGCTAATGATTGGTTTTAACCTATCGATCGCGGAGCGCTGAGTATAAATCAGCTTATCTTGTGTAGACGATGTACCCCCAATGTTGGGGAGACTGAAGGTCCCAATGAGAAAAGTGCCCTTATCAACATTGGACTGGAGGAGAGGGTGGCGATTTAAATTTAGTATGCCAGAGTGTGCCAACATTGATTTCATTGATTAAAGATGGTTTAATCCTTACCGATTCTGATTTTCACCTGCTCTCTTCATTCGTTGTAATGTCAGTTCGCTCGAGCTCTACTGCGTTTTGTTCTCTTCTTCCTTTAGAGGAATTATGCGTATCTCGTCTCGCCGTGCAAAACATTCATTTTTAAAACTATAATCGACCAAAATGATGCGTCCACTTACTTATGAGATATCATGTTCTCGAATATACATGTACATAGTGTGTTAGAATTGTTTACATTAGGGTTCATTTCTATATTTTCGTAAAGATTCTATTGTGTTACATAAATTGATTTGCATACTCTGTTCTCTAGAAGTCTGTCTTCGGGTTGAAAGTGCTTTTAGACATGTCAATTGAATTACTTAATACAATTGAGGCAAGAAGTAACTTAAATTATAATTAGGCTCAACAAACTATGTAGATAACTTGAAAATGAATGCTGACAAAACTCGTACATGTAATGCTATATAATCAGTTATACAGATTTGAATACGATGAACTAAATTCATTATTGTAACCAATACTAGTGGAATAGATGTTGCATTATTTCCAGATCAAAGTCAAACTTTAAAGACTGTTGTTTACCCTCTATAATTTTAAAAAGATTCTATTCTATGCTACGCAAGGGCAAAGAAGGGTAAGGGATTAGGAGTTTGAAATCCATGCAGATTTATAATAGTACTATTTTATAATGTGATCTTCCAAATTTATTAACGGAAACTCCATAAAATTAAGATATTTCTCAATTTAAAAATAGGTCATGGTTAACAATGATTCAATGGGCTTTGAATTTGTTGCATTGTTATCCAGGTGATGAAACACCTGAGATATGGCTTTGGTTTAAACGTTTTTTGAACAATTTGAGACCACTTTGAGCGAAATCGGAGCATTGTTTGTTTTTCCCCTGTACATAATGATGGAGACCAAAATTTGACATTTGACCTGTTTGCATATTACTCAAGAAATGTACATCGGAGATAGGTCAAACTATACTTTTCTGAATCCTAATAACGAGAGAAATACAATTAGATGTTTTTAATCAATATTCTCCCAATTTTGAAATTTGATGCCTGCAATAGCGGCCATTTTGGAAATATGCAACTTTTTTTGGGACACCCTATAGTTCTCATAATGTAGCGAATTTACCTAAAATGGAGGATTTAGGGAGGCTGAATTTGAGCTTTGTGGGGGACACACTTTTGCACTTTATGCAAAAGTGTTCTGTTATTATCAAATTTATTGGGGTTTGAGGTGATATTTCCGAAACTGCGTCAGCAATTGGCATTCGTCTCAGCTGAAATACACTTTCAATATACCAATTTTAGAAAATGGGAGGGACTTAAATATGTCGCTCTTAAACGTGATACGTACTCAGAAAGTTTGAAGGCCCCCTGTGGTCAAATGTTATAACCTTAAGGTACATTGAACTTACGCTGTTTCTTTGTGTAAGTGTAAAACATTTGGCCCCAAGGGGCCAAGAAAACTTTCTGAGTGCGTACCACCTTTAAGGGGGTACTACACCCCTGGCCAATTTTGTGGCTAATTTTGCATTTTTCTCGAAAATTATAGCGCATTGGTGACAAGTAAAATATGTATATTGTAGGGCAAGGACTACAACTACTGCACTGAAAATTCAGCAACTCAAGGCAAGTAGTTATTGATTTATTGATCAAATAGTGGTTTTCCTCATTTTTGACTGTAACTCCACAACTGTTGTCTGTGCTGAAATAAGATTTTCAGTGCAGTAGTTGTAGTCCTTGCCCCTATAATATACATATCTTACTTGTCATCAATGCGCTATAATTTTTGAGAAAAATGCAAAAATAGGCACAAAATTGTGCAGGGGTGTAGTACCTCCTTAAGAGACATATTTTTAAAGCTCCACCCGCTTTACTGATAGATTACAAGTGCATTTCAGTTCTGACGAAGGCTTATTGGTAAACATTACCTCAACCTCAATACATGTGATAACATAACAATCTTGCCAATTTTGTGAATTTTACCCCCACAAAAGTCAAATTCAGTCTTCTTAAGGGATGGGGTATGAACGGTTGGACAGTGTTAATTGTGGGACATTAGAGCACATCAGACATATCGAATTGCATTCTGAATACGAAGAATGTCCTTCTGATATCAAATAATTTTCATTTTTGAAATTCGCAATGTAATACACATTTTATGGCAAATTAATATTTTTGATATTTAACAGTACTCGAAGTTAACTTTATAAATCTGGTGATTTATACTTAAAATGTATGTAGGTGGGATAAAAAAAAGCCAACGATCAATTATAAATTTGGATATTGAAGATATGGATTTTTTTCCCAAAACACTAGTTGTTAAATCTGACCACCACGGCCACAAAATTCAGCCTTATATGATTTTGGTAATCGGCTCAAAACAAAATAATACTCTTGAATGTTGTTTTTTTTAAGTTATTTAGTTGGAAATATATACTTAAAAGTACAGTGAACACTGGTGATCAGTATTATTTTATTTAACATTTTTAACATTGGCTGAAAATACTCAATAAAATTGAGGCAACAAGGTAATTAATTTCAGCAAATTACTTATGAGTGATAGAACAGAGTATGCAGCTCCATTTGAACACATGAAGAAACTTTACCAAAAACATTGAACCACAACCTAGAGACAAATCCAATGTGCATTCTGTGGTAGTAAAAGTGACGTATTCATTGTGATAACAAAATAGCACATTAAGATAATTTATAAGGATTACAGTCACGTAGCGTCATAGGGACCCGGGGCACGTCCCCCCCCTCCTAGCAAAATTTAGAAAATCCCATAGGAAAATGTCCAAAAAACGGCTTTTGTCTCACCATCATGGTCGGTGCCCCCTATATGCCCCCCATTATGGTCGGTGCCCTACCCCATCCATCACGCTACGCCACTGACAATGAATCTCATTTATTATTAGTGTTATTATTATTATTATTATTATTATTATTATTATTATTATTATTATTATTATTATTATTATTATTATTAAAATTCTAATATTATAGCGAAATCAAACATTTAATAGGATCATTTTGAGATGTACATCTCAACAGGCCAAGGAAAAAAAAATTGCTTACCCTCCAATGGGATTTTTCGAGTGGGTCGGTCGGCTGTATAGGCCTGTAGGCAATGCACATTGGTCATGTGGAAAGATACATCAATATGTGATGCGATCAAGCAAAATCAGTCGGAACTCGGAAATATTGATTTTGAGATATAGCCAAACAAAGGACATATTTCCTTTTGTTTCCTCTTGTTTTGGAAACTCTTTAATTGCTCATATCTTTGGAACTGGATGTTCAATTTCTTGTTATTACCCTATAAGAAACTGAAAATTGAATATTTCCGAGTTCCGACTGATTTTGCTTGATCGCATCACATATATCACTTCAGACCTTCAATACGCAAGATACACCATAAAAATTGATTCAATTATAACGACTGCATACTTACAGTCATAAGACGCCATGTTTATTGGAAACATTGATGCGTGAATGGATAACTATAACTGTTATAGTGAGTTTACAGCAATGATTTTCTTCTCAAGAAAAATTCCAGAGGCCTAGGGAAGTTGAAATAACCTTAATTTTGGACTTTGATTTAACCATGCAAAATATATGGCTTAATCAAGCTTAAAGGTTAGTAACACGATTTACAGCATTATCCCCATTTTACACCATCAAAATTACGATTTTGGCATTGGAAGAATGCACATAAGTTTCTCGAAACCCCAGGCAATATTGAGATGTGAGATGTGTTTAGCTTTAATAGATGATATGCGCCACTGAAATGTCCAGTTGCGCCTTTAATATCCAAACGGCTCTTTGGCAACTAAAAGCTTTTGGGTCATGGTCCCTTCTTGATTGAGTCATAAAATAAATATAAAAATTATTTAATTAATTAATTAACTATTCAGTTAATAAATAAATACATAAATAAATAAATAAATAAATAAATAAATAAATAAATAAATAAATAAATAAATAAATAAATAAATAAATAAATAAATAAATAAATAAATAAATAAATAAATAAATAAATAAATAAATAACAACATTTTACTCATAGTTAGACTATCTTTTGAATAAAGTGCTCAATCCCAAAAGGGAGAGCGTATAAAAATTCAAAGAACAGACCTTCCAGAATAGGTAGTCGTTACTCTGAGTTTCATGCCTAAAAGGCAATCGTCAGACGACACATCTTTTGAATAAAGAGCTAATAAAAGTTGTTATTACGCTCCTGTTTTTGCAGTTGAGCACTTTCTGACTATCTCCGATAGACAGCCTGACTCTGAATAGACTTTGGCTGTGTTGACACCATGGAATATTCTTTCACATTATTAAGAGATGGTAGTCCACCCAAAGCATTTCAAGGTGTCGTCTGACGATTGCCTTTTAGGCATGAAACTCAGAGTAACGACTACCTATTCTGGAATGTCTGTTCTTTGAATTTTTAAATAAATAAATAAATATATATATAATATAAAAATTAGGTATTTATTGCAACCATTGGTTTCACGCACGTTTGCACGGCGATCATCAGGCAAAAATGACCTGTTTATATTGCACGGAAGAGGAATTACTTTGCGCGGTCGCGACGCTCAATATTGCGAGCGTAACTGCGAGAGTCGCGACAACGGCGGAAAAATACGCGCCTACACCAGTTCAGCCGGTGTAGGATCGTGCGGAACTGGTGCTGCACGGAAAAAACTATTTCTTTTTCTTTTTGTGGTCCGTCGATTTTGTTTTGCCTTTGTTATGCCGGCACTTGGAGATAAGTTCGGACCTACGATTGATTATATTGTCCTTGTTCATGTTTATGGCAAATTGTTCTTCTAGGCATAAGTTGCATTGACCACTCTTACGGATACCTGTGTTTGATTTTTTGATCACGTCCTATCTTAATTTATAGTCAATATTAGTTTTCTTCAAGTCCCATATGTATTTAGAAAGTTCAGTTTCCTTTTCATATTTGATGTTCCGGAATGACTTGGTGTGGTTCCGGTATCTGTTTTTGAAGGTTCCACCAGCAAGTCCGATATAAGCTGTCGTTGTGTTGTCGTGGGTCACTGTGGCTTTGTAGACAACTGATTTCATCAGGCAGTTTCCTCGCAGTGGGCATTCTGGTTTGACTCTGCAATTACAGGTCTTATCAGAAATATCCGTTTGATTAGAATTTCTGATAATTTTGTCATTGTGAGCTTTGATTACCGATTTCATGTTTTTCATGCAGCTATAACTGCCTTTAACGGTGTTCTTGTTAAAGATTTTATGCAGTTTGTGCTTTGCCGGAAAGTGTTTAGCGATCAGTGATAAGAATGATCTACCGACATTTGTTTTGACGTTTGAGCTGAATGGTGGGTTAAACCATATTATCTTTCTAGATCGTTTTTTTCTTATTTTGTTCGGTATTGCAGAGTCGTCTTTAGAGAACTTGATCGTCTGGTTGTAACCACAATTATTTAGTGCTTCGTTGTATTTCGGCGCAGCTTTCTTGAAGTGTTCCTCACTTGATGAAAGAGACGATATTCGTTTTTCTACAGTTACTGGTATGTGCTTGATGATTGTTGGGGGGTGGTTTGAATTGGCGTTAACGTACATGGGCTTATCATTCGGCTTTCTGTAAGGTTGGTATGACTTTGTTTCCAGGTTGAATGTTACGTCGAGGTAATCTACGACTTTCAGATTCGTCTCTACTGTGATTTGCAGGCCAAGATCCTTGAAAACTGCGATAAGATTTTTTCTTGCTCTGTCGGCCTGGCTACCTGATGATTTTTTCAGGGTGGCGAGACCAACGTCTCTATACAATCCAATACTGGATGCGTTGATTTTATTCTTTAATTTAGATAATGCATATAGGCCTACAAGTTCGCAAATTTCCGCGCCGTCATAGGCTCCCATAGAAACATCGAATTCTTGTTTGGTTTCTCTTTTTACCCATGTTGCGTTGTTGTTGTTGTCGTACAACAATGTTCTCCTCGCATGCAATATCGTGTCGTATTCGATATCTTTAATTTTAGTGTACTTTTTTCGCCCAGTCGAGACATGTTGATAGTAGGTCTTGGGTGATTGAAGGATAAAAATTCACTATGTCAAATACTAAAAAGGTTAAAGTATCTTTGTCTGGTAGTTTCACGAACCAATCAATCACGTCGGTTGTGTTTGTCCATTGATTGGGTTTTGTCTTTGCTCTGATATCGGCGTTGATGCGGTCGAGCATTTGTTTGCTAACTCTACCAAGTTCAGATTTCGTATGGTTTATAAGTCTTGTTTTGGGATGATTTCTGAAGTTATCTTTGTGGTCTTTAAGAGTCACAAAAGCAGGTTTTCTCACTGTTCTGTCTATTCTATCACTGATGTTGAGTGTGTCGGCTATCCTATCAAATTCCTTGTCTATCTCGTCGTTAACATTTTGTTCGGCAATCTTGTATTTCTGCGTGATACTATTTGTTAGGATTTTCTCGTAATCGTCTGGTTTCATTTGGTAGAGGTTTCTAGTTTTATCTGCGTGGACGATTATTTTGTTTGATTCATTTATCTGCTTTACGTCTTCATTTAGTTTTGTTTGGAATTCATTGTTCACTTGCCTGAATTGCAGCTTATCTACTATGTTCAGCATGTCATTTTCACAGTCCGCCATTTCCGCGATTTGTGGAGGTGTTCGTTTTGATTTAAATCCATAGTTTTCATTCATGTCATCATCGGCTTCGCTTTCACTGTTACTTTCTTCCTCTTCTTTGCTCGCGTTGAGAAAAAAAATGGGCTTTCCATCTCATGCGTCTTATAAGACTCTCGATCTTCTCCAGAAGACATTTCGTATATTCCGTCTTTGAGGGTATAGGGATATTTTTCCCGGAGTAGTTCATCTCAAAAGTTTCCATAGTTCCGTGCAAAATGTTTGGTGCTGATCCTTGATAAATACAGTGCTCAACCATTGGTTTCACGCACGTTTGCACGGCGATCATCAGGCAAAAATGACCTGTTTATATTGCACGGAAGAGGAATTACTTTGCGCGGTTGCAATAAATACCTAATTTTTATATTATTATAAGCTCTGCAATAATGCATCGAGCACTTTTTGCTGCAACTGATATAACTCTTGTGTTATTAAATATATATGTATATATATGAATAAATAAATAAATAAATAAACAAATAAATAAATAAATAAAATAATTAAAATAAAATAAGAGAAAATTATCAATGGCTCGGTTCAAGTCTTTTGTATTGCATAACAATTGAACTTTTTGTAACGGATTTTGTTAATCTAGACTATTTGTAGCAGACTTCATGGACTTGCTTGACAGAGTGCATTGTAGTGCCCGACAACGTGAAACATCACGTGATATATTTGTAATCCCTTCCCACAAAACTCGGTACACATCGATTTTTTTAAAATTAATTTTGATGTCAAATTAAAGCTTAATAGTTTTCTTCAATTTCTGGCGTGCAAGGTCCATCAAGTATATAGTAGCTAGACAGGTAGGTCCCTGCACACATTTGAAATTGCATCAAATGTATTTGTTTTTGTAGCTTGTAAATTGGTTCATGGTTCATTCGATATTTAGTATCAAATACAATTATGCGATCTACGCAGTTGAATTTGTCCAAATTACAGCACTTATTATTTCTTAATACTAAGTAATCCTATATTTCTGGGATAAATTTACCTATTTTTGTAGTTTGCATCATTTAGATGTTTTTATCTTAAAATCAGGTCTGTAGAGATGTTCCAGGTCACAATTTGTAACTACTTTAGATAAGATTCCGAATTTGATTAACATATTTCTATTGTGGACTCAGATATGCATGCCCTTTTTTGTGAAAACAGACTAGTTAGAAATAGCTTTGTTATTTAATTACCAAAGACTTGAACCGGGCCAGTATATATCTTTATTTTCAGAATATATTTGGTGTCAATAAACTAATAAATGCACTGCTGTATTAGATTAGAAATCGGATGTGTGAAGTGTGAAGTCATTGTGTGTATATGATTAATCCCTTTGCTAAATTCATTATTGCAGTTTGGTGCGATTCATTTAAATCCAAATGTCGTTATCTACGTCGGGGAATAATAATTTCCATTAATATTTTGTGGAAATCGAAGATCACCTAAAACAAAGTAAGACGCATGCATTAATTAACTCAATTTGCTCAAAATGCTGCATTAGGCACTCTTTTCGAATTTATAACGAAACGATGTAATTTTCTAACATAATTATAAATTGTTGAGATTTTCCATTTTCAATGGATTGACTCGATCTGTAAGGATGCTGCTTGATTGGTTTTGTATCACCAACACATCATAAAATTTTGTTCTACTTGGGGTATCAAAAAATATATTAGCAAATTTGTTAATCAAATTTGCAATTTGACTTTGTTTACAGCTTATCAACTTAAAGTCATTTTCTATTGAAAGATGAGACAGAACTTTTGATCCAAGTTGGTAAGCACATCAGAATTCGTCGGCTTCGTTCCCTAGTGGCGTAACGTGACTTTTAAAACATAATTGGCAAATATGTTTTTAATTATTTTCTTTTTCATTTTGCTAAGTCTCATCAGCCACAATGTGCTAATTAATATAATCAATAGTTCCTTAAATTTGGCGTATGGTTACAAAGTTAAATTGTGTGTTTCCCATAGCTGCGTATCCATCTTACGCCGCTTTTGATACACATTTAATAATAATAAACAAACTAAGAAAAATAGCAATAAAATGAATTTCCGACCAGTGATCCAAAAAAATTAGCAGTGTGATACCGTGATTACATTTAATTTGATTCGTTTGGTCTTTTCAGACCTGTGGAAAGTTTGGAGAGTACAAAACCATAACTTAGTCAACCTTCCTATCATAGCTGTAACCTAGTCAACTAGCTGTAGTCTAGTCAACTTTCCTATTATAGCTGTAGCCTTTATAGATAATATCGCTAGCCAAAAACGACAAGTCCTTTGGTCCAAGCATGAAGCCTTCATGGTAGGACCAACCACCCTTCATGGTAGGAGCAATCAGTGCTTAGCCAATCACAGCCAATATTTACTTCCGCCAAGCCCTAGCAGCCAATCACATGCTCCCGCGTAGTGCTTGACACTACCATGAAGGATATGCCTTCACACTTGGACCAAGCACTCTTCACACTTGGACCAACATTTTCTTCATGTTTGGATCAAGTATCCTTCATGGTAGGACCAACCGTCCTTCATGGTAGGAGCAAGCTGTGCTTAGCCAATCACAGCCAAGATTTACTTCAGTCAAGCTCTAGCAGCCAATCACACGCTTCAGCGTAGTGCTTGACACTACCATGAAAGATGTGCCTTCACACCTGGACCAAGCATTCTTCACGCTTGGACCAACCATCCTCCATGCTTGGAGCAAGTATATTTGAGAATATGTCGTTTTAGGCTAGCATGGCCAAATACGACAAAACCCTTCGTTTAAGCATGAAGCCTTCGCGCTTGGACCAAGCATCCTTCATGGTTGGAGCATGTATATTGTATAGCACATCAGGCTGACGGTTGAAACTCGCATTTTGCGCCCAAAATTGGTATATTTGTAAAAGGTCAGAGCCTCGCCTATCGGGAGACGCCATCATTAGAGTATGCACGCAAGTATCGTGGAGGTATCAAGCACTACGCTGAAGCGTGTGGTTCGTTGTTATGTTTGGCCTTCAATGAAGTAAACATCAAGCAGTCATTGGCTTGATATTGCTAGCGATTGATCTATTTATTCGCTTGAAGATAGTACGAAGCATCCTTGGCCGAAGCGATTGACTGTGATTGAATATATATGTAAGTATCGCGGCAGTGTCAAGCACTACGCTGAAGCTTGTAATTGGCTGTTAGACCTTCGATGAAGTAAACATACAAAAGTAATTGGCCACATTTGAACAGCAACTTTCATTTATCACTGATTTTGTTACTTATTTTGAAAAAACAAAGAAATTTGAAGCCATTTAGAACTAAAAATTCGAGGTTTCTGTGGCGATGTTTCGGCTCTCACCCAAAGAAAAAAAAAAAAAAAAGGTCATGTTCTCACCCAATGACCCCATATTTTTTACATTTTGCTCTCACCGAATGCCAAAAATCATGCTCTCACCCAATGACCCCATATTTTTACATTTTGCTCTCACCGAATGCCCCTTAGTGCGAAAGTGCCAGCCCTACACCTATATCCATTTCATATTGAAGTGCCCCCCAGGCAGTAGCATGGCGTCGCTCGCCAAAATAGCGATTGACAAAATATAAACTATACACGCTTCATGGTAGGACAAAGGATAAGGTTGCTCCAACCATGAAGGATGCTTGGTTCAAGCGTGAAGGCTCCATGCTTGGGTTTTGTCGTATTTGGCTATGCTAACCAAAAACGACATATCTTCAAGGATGGTTGCTCCAAGCATTAAGGGTGGTTGATCCAAGCGTGAAGACTGCTTGGTTCAAGTTTGTAGACTGCTTGGTCCAAGTGTGAAGGTATATCGTCAGCCTGCTACGCTAAATGCCTAAGTCATTCTTACATGTTTCTCATTTGCAATTTTGATTTTCTATAATATTAATAAACCCATAATTCATCAAATTTCCAGCCGCATTTTTCATTAACTTAAGTTAATGAAAAATGCGGCTGGAAAATTTGACGAATTATGGGTTTATTACTCAGAAAATCAAAATTGCAAATGAGAAACATATAAAAATGACTTAGGTATTTAGCGTAGCAGGCTGACGATATGTGACGTGCCATGTCAAAAGGAGACTTATGGTAAATCGTAAATGGAAAATAGCCAAAAATCTGACCGGTGTGATTTTTTCAAAATTTGGGTTTGTTGCGAATTTGTGATGTTACTAATGTTTAAAAAATTGTCTGATAGTTTCAGACCGGAATATAACTGGCATCTTGTATTTTTTGAGACATTTTTCAAGGTAATTCCTACTCTCAACATTGTCAATAATATTTGTAAAGGCCGATATCTCAATTTCCAATTTTATAATACCATAACTTACGAACTCAATATCTTCGCTTAGGAATGTCCGATTTCATTGGGAAAAACGCCGTTGTGGAGCAAATTATCTCCATATTTAAGATATGTAAAAACATTACAAATTGATAACCTGCCCAAAAGTGTCTCATTTGACATGACACGTCACATATATTTAAATACTATCGTCAAGCTGGTGATTGGTCGATTTAAAATACATACTGGTAAAGTGCCCGCTTCATTTACCTACGTCATCAGCCAAACGGGGGAGAACACGTACGCTTCAAACGGGGGAAGAACACGTACGAGGCTTAACTTTACCCACACAATTTCTTGTTTTGTCAGGAGATATACGCACAAAAAATTGCAACAAGTGTAATAATTATTCTCTTCGAATAGAGATAAACTTGTTTTTGCAATAGACCTGCCCTTTAACATACTTTTCTGAAATGAATGGTGATTAAATGGTTCCTGTTGCAATTAGCCCTGATTTTCCTTTCCTTAATTTGATTGGCCTATAGTTCGTGAGCTAGAACTTTTGAATTTTTACACATATTGCTTACTGTAGCCCATAACATTTGAGCCCGGGGTTACCTTAGTTCTTCAACTAGAAAGCAAAACATTGGTCTTAAGGAAACCTGGCGTAGCCTGGAGGTCATACTTGGTAATATGATGGCACATGACACATACATATAGGGCTAGCATGGTTGGATAAGGGTGACATGGTAGGTCAAAGGGATTTATGATGAATCAAGGGTGTCCTGTTTGATCCCCAGGGTATCATGGGTATCAAATTAAAACTTAAGAGATTCCTGAGGTGTCAGGGTATTGGTGCATGGGTGTTGGGAAGTTAAGGGGTGTCAGGGTTTAGTAAGAGTGTCATGATGGGTTAAGGTATGACAGTGTGGATTAAGGGTAGACTGTGCCATAGTCTCGGTTCGGTTCGGTCTCTGGATAATGGATAAAGATATAAAGAAGTCCTTTACTCCCTCACCAACCCCCCCCTCCCAGTCCACTGAATGGGGGCAACGAGTCTGATTTTATTTATTTATTTATTTATTTACAACATGTTTACAACATGTAGCCCGATTCAGCCGAAGCTGGTCTAACACGGGGCCCTGCAAAATATAATACATAAAAGGAATATAATTATAGAGCATTACAAAGAATATAATTATACAATTTACAACTCATAGCCATTATCAAAAGATACAATCATTCATAAAAATATTATATAACACACTACACATAGCCATATATCATAAGCCAGAAGAATAAAATCTCAAAAAAATACATTTGTACAGTTTGCAATAATTATTAAAACTCACATGCCATTATTAAATGAACATTGATCCATTAAAAACATCATATAAAAGACATAAAAACTCAGTAACATATATATTTCAAGATGTTATTTACATTATACACTATTTAATTAAAACCAGTGAAAATATACATATTTGTAATACCGTTTAAAAGTTTGCACATTTATTGAATTTCTAATATCGTTTTCAATATTGTTCCATAATTTTACACCACTGTAACTGAACGATGATTTAAAACATTCTAAGTCATATCCATTAACTTAAGGTGGCAAAGCCAACTGACCAGCAGCACCCTGTCGTGTGTTAACATTATGAGTTGTACATACATGGTTAAACATTTTTGCAAGATAATGTGGCGCCAGGCCATGAAGAGATTTATAAACCAAGGCATTAGTGCTTTAAAATAATCATTACGAGTGTGAAGTCGTTACCAACCAAGAATTACAAACATGAAATCAGATGAAGTTAAGTTGTTCACGCTCAAAATCACTCTTGCACAGCGTTTTTGAAGAACATTAAGTTTGGAACTGTCATCTTTAAAACGACCATACCATGAGATATTGCAATAGTCAAATATAGGCTGAACAAACGATTTAAAAATAACATTTAATGTAGTAGACTTGTTAAGGGGCGAAAATGGGGCGAACGCTGCATTTTTTAGTACAAAGGTCCCACTTGGCATGAATGTTCCTTGGGGCAAAAGGAAAAGATTCATCCAAAGAGACACTCTGTATCTATGCATAAAACCCCTAATTTGCATAAATTATGCTAATTAGCACCCAAAATATGGTATTTTCTAACTTTTAGCCCATTTCACTTTAAAACATATGTAAACAGTTGAATTTGGATTAATTTAGGATAAAGAATTAATTATAGGGATAATTTTGGGAATATGTGTCCATTCTGACCCCCAAATCCAAGATGGCCGCTGGCCGCCATCTTTAAATATGCGTTTTTACAACTTTTGAACCAATCGAGCTACAGACTTGTGTGGCATATCAATTAATACTAACATGGGGGTGGGAAACTCATTTCTGGCACTGTTTATAAGATAGGAAGTCATTTGAAAAGGGCACAGTGGTTTTTTAAATGTAAATTCCAATGTACCAGTCTTTGACAATATTGTAGATGGTTGAACATCAAACTTATATTTGAATATATAGTTTGGTTCAGTGCGTCACCAACATTTTGGTCGTTGGCAATTGTGGGGATTTTCTATATTTTGCTTTTTTGAAGTCTAGGATTCACTTGTAATGAAAACCAATGTTTACCATTTTTTAAATACCAATATGGCGGCCATTTTGACAATCCAAAATGGCCGGTTAATCTGCACACACGCAGTCATGTTCAGTTCCTAAAAGTGGACCTTTGAACCTGAAATAGTTACTTTTTATTGGACTGTGCAGTCATACTTCTTCTTAGCATGTCCAAGCGCAGGGTCAAATGCGCCCAAGCCAATAGCTGACGCAGTGACGAGCAGAATCGTTGAATTCAGCTAGGTCCTCATGTGTGCAATGTTTCCCCATCTGTGGACAGACCAACAGGTGTTCCATAGTCTGTGAAACCGTTCCACACTCACAGGTAGTGTTTTGTCCTTCTGGTAGGTATCCCCATTTCTGCAAAGCGACCTTGCACCTTCCGACCCCTGATCTTAGTCTGTTGAGACACCGCCACTCAGGCCATGTGGAATCAGCTCCAGGTGGTAGCTGCTCACTGGGTTGTAGTCCCATAGCTGGTGAATTGGGAGATCTCTCTTTCCATAGGGTGAGTCTTTCCGCTTCCTTGGAGACTATCCCAAGAGGATGAACTTTGCTTAGGAAGCTTCCTCTGGATCTAAGGCGTTTGGGTGCAGCAGTCTGGTTGAACATGGGGTGTTCATATCAGTGGTCTGACGCTCACGCTCTTGCATGCTGGTCACTTGTCTGCGTACATCTGGAGGGGCTATAGCAGCTAAGGTGTAGAGACTCTCCGTTGGTGTTGATCGGAGGTATCCAGTGATAAGTCGACAGCATGGGTTGAGTGCTGGGTCCACCTTCTTGGCATGAGTTGATCTTCCCACACTGGGCAGGCATATTCAGCACTAGAGTAGCATAAAGCCAAGGCTGCTGATCTGAGAGTGTCTGACCGGGCTCCTCATCTGGATCCAGTGAGCTTGTTCAAAATTTTGTTTCGTGAACAAACTTTGCTCCTTGTCTTCTCAATGTGGCTCTTGTATGAGAGTGTACGGTCGAGAGTGACTCCCAGATATACGGGTGTTTCACAGTGCTCTAGTGTGGTTCCAGACCAGGTCACCTTCAGTTGACGTTTAGCTTCACGGTTGCGGAGGTGGAAAGCACACACCTGTGTCTTGGATGGGTTGGCACGGAAGTAGTTTTCCTCATAGTGTGGCGTGAGCTCATCCAGGGCTTTGGAGAGTCTCTGTTCCACAACAGTGAAGTCGGTGTGTTGTGCACTGATGCCAAGATCGTCTGCATATATGAAGCGTTGGGTGTCTTCACTTCTCGGTTGATCATTGGTGTATATATAGAACAAGAGAGATGCGAGAACACTGCCTTGGGGTAGTCCGTTCCTGGGTCTTCGCCACCGGCTCTTCTTGTCTCCAAGCTGAACAAAGAACATCCTGTTGTCAAGCATGCATTCGATGAGCTCCGTCAGGTGGATATCTTTGGTTAGAACAAGGATTTTGCTGAGGAGACATTTATGATTGACGGTATCGTAAGCTGCTGAGAGGTCGACGAAAACAACTCCGGTTACCAATCCATCCTCAAATCCATCCTCAATGTGCTGGGTAAGGTTGAAAACTTGGCTTGTTGTTGATTTGTTCTGGGATGAGTTGCTCGTCTACCACGGGTGCCAGTCTGTTGAGCAGGAGGCGTTCGAATAGCTTGTAGGTATGGCTGAGAAGCGATATTGGTCGAAAACTCTTTGGGATGGATGGAGCTTTCCCTGGCTTCAGCAGACCGATGATGTGAGACTTCTTCCAGATCTTAGGGAGTCTGTGGCTGCGACGACAGGTGTTGTAGAGCTGTAAGAGCCATTTCTTTGCCTCTGGACCAAAGTTCTTCAGCTGCTCAGTTGCGATGTTGTCAAGGCCAATTGCTTTCCCTGGTTAGAGTTTGGCGATTCCTGCTTCCAGCTCCTGCATAGTAAAGGGCTTGGTGAAGCCGGGGTCTCCGCTGTATTTCTTGCGGTCTAATTTGGTCTTATGTTTCTTGCCACTTCTTCCATTCAGGAGCAGTTGGTGGGCAACCTGGTTGGGTGTGACTTTGGGCTGCAGTGGGGCTGTTGTAGGGTCACCTTGAATAGCCCAATAATGCATACTCACTGAATAAAGCACAGCTCAAAGGTGGCATATCATATTGTACAACCTAGCCTATGAAAGGACCATTCAATTGTTCAATATTCAGATGTGATGGAATTTTGCATAAGTATCAATATTTCAAGGAAAGGTTTCAGGCGTCTTAAAGCCCAATCTTACAGAAAACCTTTTGAATAATACTATTAACTTGATCATGCCATTTTAAATGATCATCAATAACAACACCTAGGCATTTTGCCTTTCTTACTCTTTCAAGCTGTTTACCATTAACAAATACAGAACAATCTTTCTCATTAACATTCCTTAACTTACTCGCAGTTCCAATCAACATAACATTTGTTTTATCAGTGTGTTCAAAAACAATTTATTAACATTCAACCAATTCATTATTGAATCAAGATCAGAAGACAATTTAGCAGATATATCTTGAGGGTCTTTACCACTGACGGAGAGTAATTGGGGGGCACAAGCCGTTTTAGGCAATTTTTCTATGGTATTTTCTAAAATTTTCAATCGATTGGCGCTACGCCACTGAGAGTGGGTAAAGGGGTGTCAGGGTGGGTAAAAAAATGCCAGGATAGATTATGGGCGCCAGGGTTAGTGAACGGGTATCAGAGTGGGTTAAGAGGTGTCACTGAAGGTTAAGGATGTTATGGTGGGTTACGGGGTTTATCAACTTATCATGCTCGACAAGTGGATATTATGACGTCAATTATGTCGTCATTTATCGTGACAACTGGATATGTGTCGTCAACTATGTCGTCACTTATCGCATCGACTCGAAATTATGTTGTAAATTATCGTGACAAGTGGATATTATGTCGTCATTTATGTCGTCATTTATCGTGACAACTGGATATTATGGTAGCTGTGTACTCTCAGACATGCATGTAGTAAAAATGCAATAACTTTGTAATTATTCGCGCAAGACATATAAAAGTATACATTTTTATAAAGGCAAGACATCAATAAATCTTAATATAAATACAGATTTGGGCTAAAAACAACAATTATTTAAGAAAATCACAAACAAGTGAGTTTTTGGCACTATTTGTTAGGTACATCATAACAAAAAAACACTCTTTCCAAAATATTTTATTTTGTTTTTAGCTCAATCTTGAAACTCCATTCCAAAAACGTTTTTTTTATTTTTTTGATATTGGCCTTATTGTTTGAGATATTGACCATATAAGGCATCAAATTGAACTTTTTAAAATTCACAAACTCCTATTTGCACAAAATGATGCCTAAAATCGGAAATAGACCAAAATATAAAAAAATGAGAAAACCGTTTCTTGAGTCGATCATGCTTTTTACGATGATCATATTTGCTTACCTATAGATGCTATACACTTTCATCGAATCTCACAGGAGAATGCGGCAGTTTTCGTTTTTCTACTTTATATTACGTGAACATCGGGTAATTCCACAGCCCCTTGAGAAGTTTGAGCGAAATTCATTCATAACTTGATATTTAAATCAGGGGAAAGAACTTGAAAAAACCCACATTTTATGAGCTAAAACGGGGCCATTTAACCACTAGGTTTTTGTGAAATCAGTGCTTCCGTGGTGTTTCCATAAGATGCGCCGCGCATGTAGATAGGCGTCGCGTATGCGTAGCGTATCTGTGCGTTAACAAATTACGCGATACGCAACGCGATGTGTAGTTGCGCGCGTGTAGCTTGCTGGTACAACAAAGATTTTCTTTCCTTTTTGATTTCAAACACGAGTGGAATAGTGAAATAAAATCCTTAAAATATTGCAGTTGGAGTTTACAAATCTGGATTTTCATTCCTTGTATTTATAAAAAACATAACAAAGTACAAACATATCAAAAAAATAAATTTCGCGAAAGAAACAATGTCTAGAGTACACAGCCGCGTTATGTCGTCAACTATGTCGTCATTTATCGCATCAAAGTGGAAACGCTTTTCAAAAACATACCACCTTTTTTAGTCAATCGCTGAAACCTAAATGTGACCGTACAGCACGAATGAGCCGTAAATGTCCTCAATTGTATTCTGAGTTACAGTGTAAAATGGGCATGAAGGTCATATCCATAGGTATTTCAATTTGGTGCTACGTGTATCTCATTAAATGAGGTACACGTAGCACCCAATTGAGGTACCTATGAATACGACCTTCATGCCCATTTTACACTGTAACTCAGAATACAATTGAGGACATTTACGGCTCATTCGTGCTGTACGGTCACAAATATGCAATTATTACATACAATAGCTGTAAAAAGAGCGTGAGCATCAATGACTATGAACTTTAGTCACCGAAACAAATGTTTACATTGGTATCAAGTCTTTTCTAATGATAGAATAATTATGCCCTTAATAATGGGTTTCAATTTAACCGTTATTTGTTAAACTGCTATTTTACTTTTTGAGAAATTAATGAATAATTTATCGAAAAACTTTTCGGAAATCACTATTTTTTGGAAGGACCCCTTAAACATACAATGATCACTGTGAAATATTAAAGTTTAAGCAGGTAACAGGCTAATATGTATACCAACACATGTACAAACATATTCTTTTTGTCCAAATAACATAGTTATACATGTTTAAAACCATTACAGCCATTTTGTTTTTTTCATATGGTGTCCATTGTGGTAATAAATTACCAATATTTTTCAAAGAAGGCCCTAATTCTCAGTGTAAAATATATAAATTCATTTGTTGCATGAACAGCATGTAGCAGTAGCATTGTGTCTGTCATTAAGACATTTAGTTGTTTGTCGACATGGTAAGATATATTATCACACCAAATCGACTCAGTAAAAAATGTATGTCAGCATGACAAGATAAATTATCACGCCAAGTCGGCTTAGTAAAAATGGTGATTTCTGCCATAAAGATATTGGGGATATGACGCTGTGTGATAGCGGCAATGTGCGGCATGGCATTGAGACCTCCTCTGCCAAACTAGTTTTCCGTTTTTGACAATTTCATTTTAGGGAAATGGGGCTAGGCGAATTATTGCTTAGGGTGGTGTAACTTCAAACTACTGTAAAGCACGCCATCTCTATATAGACGGCGCTGTCACCCGTTGACCTGTTTACAGGAATAAACCATGTACACATTCAAATTAACTGATGCATGACTCGGATATCGTGAACAACATTGTTACTCGTCTGCTCGATTAACCATGCAAGTACTTTTGTCACTTAGCGTACATAGACACGGCGACAGGTAACGATTACCACCCGAACAAGTAAATACTGGTTTGGTTTTTTACAAATCATGTAACTTTATTGACGTCACTCCACTCCTAGCTCCTTCTTCCACTTTCTCGGAGTTAATATGATATCTTCATTAATTTGTGAATTTGACAAGAACGCTGATATTTGAAACCTGAATATTGAAAATCAAAGTCATTATTAGCAATGTGATTGATTGTGTAAATTGCAAAACACACTGTTTTGGCACTTGACAATTAAGGTTACGGCAATGCGTCGACAGCTTTGATGTCTATGATCAAGAGTCAAGACTGAAAATATGGATAGGTTACCAACACTGCTGCATTGTATTTTGGTGTTTGTTTCTGAAGTTGTAATTTTACCTCACAATGTAAACGCCCGTAAGTATCAAGCTGTATTTGCTTTTTGAAATACAAATGCCTCATCTACCGACTCCGAGTCCAATAATTCATCAACGGTAAGAATCCCATTCGTGCTAGTTTCGTTCGTCTCAAGCAGTGGCGGGTTCATCCATTATGATTCTGTTCTTTGTTTTGAGTAAATATCCTAGATTGCAGCAACATTGTCTTAAATTTAATTCAAGCATCATTTATAGCCGACAGTTTGGGTGCATCACTCAGTCCGACACGCCGCCAGTCCTACATACCAGTAGTCCAACAACACAAAATTCCTATACTTAGGGGTGCGTCACACATCGTCTACACTATGGAAATTATTAGTGTGTATAGGCAGTGAAACGAGCCGGTCTATAATGCACCTGATACACACATATGTACACGTAACACATTGTGTCAATACGGCCCTACTGGCACGGTAGATGCCGTGCTTGGATGGATATTTTGTATTACAGCATACGTATGGTCACGGTGTATCCCGTGGTCAAAATACCACGTTCTTTAGTACAGTAATGGCGCCCTCTGTTGGCGCGGCGCTGTTTTTGTTTGTTTGTTTTTGTTTTTGTTTTTGTTTTTGTTTTTGTTTTTGTTTTTGTTTTTGTTTTTGTTTTTGTTTTTGTTTTTTTTTTTTTGTTTTTTATGTTTTTGTTTTTTTTGGTTTTTTTTGGTTTTTTCAGACCATCCCTGCTTTTTTGATCAAGAAACCAATTTTTTGGATCAATAAATCAGGTTTTTTAATCAAGACACCGGGCTCTTTCCCGAGTAAGTGGCGCACCATTTGAGCTCCAGGGGGAGCAAGGGAGTTTGTTTTATGCAGGAAAACACGGCCTTCAACAGCATAGGCGTAGATCCCGGGGGATGGGAGATAATTCCGCCCCCAATATTTTGCTATTGGGATGGTCCATACAATCATCCCCCAATATTGACGCCTGTATGTGGGTTTCTGACCAATTTAACCTCACATATGGCCAGTTTAGCCACAACGGTGCCAATTTCTGCTAATTTGTTCCAATTTTGTACCATATTTCACCAGTTTAGCTTCAATATGGCAACATTTTCGCGCGATTGGCGCGCATTTTTACAATAAACTTATTCTGTCGCCAAAAGGTGCTGGATTCACTGTACTTAAAGAATTTTTCCAACCCCCATCCCCCTCAATGTAAAAAAAATCTACGCCACTGTTAATCAGCACTTGTTGAGATTAACCACAGAGCAGGGTGGTAAGTCAGTCTTCTCCCCTGCTCAGTCGACAGAATATGTTGTGTCAAAACATACGATTTGCATCTTTCTTTATTGCTTATTTTAGACCCAAAATTAACCCCATTTTGACCCATTTAGTATTAAAATGCCAAATTGCCATATCTCGATAAATCCATTCTGTGAGTAGGTCTGCGGCGAGACGTCCCCTTACTTGGAAATTCCTTTTTTTTCCATCTCGACCTTGAACAACGAGAGTTATAATTTCATCCTTGAATGTAAATCATGAATAATATGAGTGCTCGGGCAGCTACTCTGATGCCTGGAAAAAGCATAAAACTTTTGTACTGGATAAAGATATCGGGACTAAATTACTGGTAACCAAAAGTTGTAAAGGTCTATGCATCATCCTTTACCACGATTTTAGGGCACATATTGTCCTCAATTTGTTTATTTTAGCATTGAATTGATTTTTTTCGCACGCTTCGCGAAAAAATGTGTCCCGGTAATATTTTTAGTAGCAAACCATCTAGCGACGGCCCTGCAATATGAACAAGGACTTTGCTTGCCTAATCATGCAATAAATTAAGGATGACATCATTTAAAGTTGGAAGTAGATGAAAAGTTACAATTGACGACATGTCGTAGGAATCACATAACGATTGTAATAACATCCAAAAACTATGGCGTAAATTGGTTCATATCTCAAAGTAATGATGAATATTGATCATTTTTATTTTAACCGATTTATATGAAACTTCATTTCCTTTGTTACAGAGTGTTTCACTGGACCAGATATCATAAGTCGTGGGGGTGATTTAGGGAGTAGCTTCCCTTATACATTTCTAGTGATCGTTTCTCACCCAGTATTGTGTAATGGTCTGTTAACAACATGGCAGTTTTTTCCAACCGACGGAGATCCTATTACATTTCTAGTTTTACGACCAGACGGAGGCGGCATGTACGAAATCGTCGATTTTACCGTGGTTACTGATGTGGACGTTGGTGTGTCAAATGAATACAATATACCAGAATCGTCTCGCATTGAGGTTGAAGCAGGTGATTTCCTTGGATTATTTGTTTGTGATCCACCTGTACCTGGCATGTGTGGCAGTAAAATATCAACCGGTGGTACTGGTACGCTTGATTTGATAGGATTCGGTGTCTTACCAAATACAGCTGTAGGTGCTACATTTACTCCCGACGATCAAATCCCGGTTACTGTCTCTGTTTCAGCTACAGTAGTGCTAGGTATGGGTATTCTTATAATTTTTAATTACTAAAAGGGTACCAAACTTATAGGGTATCAAAAATAAATACAACTTGAAAAAATTCAAGTTCTGGTGTTTCCCGAATTTAAAAAATATAAATTGTATGTTAAAAATGTCGAATACGTCAATATGTGATACGGCCGACGATATGTAATGTGATCAAGCAAAATCTCTCGGAAGTTGGAAAAGGTGATTTAGAGATATATCCAAACCAAGGAACAATTTCTTTTTTTCTATTGTTTTGGAAACTAGCAGAGATGTTATAGACGGTCGTTTCAAATATTATTTATAAGTTCTTGACTGACGTCATTATCGATTATATTTGTTTGTACCCTTGTTAGAAACTTTAAATTTGTAGAAAGAAGCATTTTCGGTTCTCATTTCAGTTTGTTACATAATCGAAAAACCGAATATCAGGTTTGAAGATACCTTGATCAAATTATACAAAAGAAGTTTTTTACATTTCGCATTGTAATATTCACGAGCAGAGAAGTCGAACAAGTCAACCTACATTTGCAAGCGTGGGTTCGATTTCCAAATTAGCCTGAACTTATTTCAGTGTAAACAAATATAAATCATCGAAATATTTCACTCGGGGTTTTAAAGTATACATTTGAAGCCTAATTGAGTGTCTATTCATATGAATATAGCATACACGGGGACGGGGATCGATTGATGATTGAAACTTTATTACAGTAAAGACTAGTTGACTTTAATATTGCTCGAAGAAATGAGAAGAGAGAGAACTAGATGGCACAGCTGTGTTTGAGCAAACACGAATATCTATGCCCGTGACCCCCTTCCACTGCTCACAACCGCAAACTTGGTGACCATCATGAGGAAGCCCTTGTTAAAAGCTTTAATTGACATAAGTATCATCCTCGTAGTACATAGAATAAAAAAAAAATCCCAATTGGGCGCCATATCCAAAAGTTGGTGACCGCCATGTGGAAGCCCTTACTATAAGCCTTAATTGGTATAAGTATCATCCTCATAGCACCTAAAATAAAAAGGCGTCCAATTGGGCGCCAAATCTAAAGCCATGATGATCGCCATATAACCCCCTTCCAAACCATGACAACCCTTAACCCACCCTTACACCCATTAACACCCATTAACCAACCACACCCCATGTCCCACAATGACAACCTTTTGAGGTGGTGTAATATATCAAAATGCCTTTGTCAAGTGATCAGTTTCCTTGAAACAGGCAGTTATTATTGCAAATACAGGTAGCTGCATATTGCGCTACACTGTGTTAATAGGTCATACCTATTTTGCTTTTACAGCCTTTGAACCTTGACCTCTACCAGAGAATACATCTAGGGTCATGGGCCATCATTGTACCAAGTATGAACCCCGAGGGCGCTATAGTTCTTGAGCTAGAGCTGTTTGAAATTTTACACATACTGATCCCTGTAGCCCACGACCTTTGACCTCTGGGGTCAATGTTACCGCAGGAAATATCCAAGGGTCATGGGCCATCATTGTATCAAGTATGAACCATGAGGGCGATATAGTTCTTGAACTAAAGCTGTTTTAAAAGTTTACACATATTGCTTCATGTAGCCTATGACCTTTAACCACTGGGGTCGTGGCTACCATAGGTAACTTTTAGGGATCATGGGCCATTATTATACTAAGTATGAACCCTGAGGGCGCTATAGTTCTTGAGATAGAGCTGTTTGACATTTTACACATATTGCCCACTGTAGCCCATGACCTTTGACCTCTGAGGTCGGGGTACAACTGGAAACATCAAGGGGTCATGGGCCATCATTGTACCAAGTATGGGCCCAGAGGCTACTTTAGTTCTTGAGCTAGAGGAGTGCAAAGGAAGCTTGAGAAGGAGGAGAACTAGATGGCACAGTTGTGTTTGACCAAACACGAATATCTGATTCACCCTGACCCCCTTAACCCACCATGAAACTCATAATCCATCAAGACACCCCGTAATATGTTTAATTCTTAGGGCTATTAGTATACCGACTAAAAGAATTAAAATAAATAAAATATATTAAAATCAAGGAATGCCCCTTTAATTGCATTTGCTGTGTAAACGTTTGAGGGCGCTCCTCCTTAAATAATGCAATAAACATGTTCCGTGTAAAAAAGGTTTTAAAAGAAAATATCTGATTACCCCTTTAAACCAAAAAGGAGTGTCCCTTTAAGCGGTCAACCCCCTTGCTTTAACATTTGGGGCCCTTCGGCCTATAATATTTGGCTCATGTACATAATTATGTTTGGGTATAATTTTCAAGTGCTATCAGTATTCTCAAGCAGGGCGTTGTAGCTGCTTTATTTACTGAGTAACGTCCGGCCCTATGTTTTAGCGTTTGGGGCCCCGGGCCCATATTATGTGACATATGAGGCTCATATATACATATAACAATAAAATGCTAAAGACCTATTAGTATACCAAATCTGAGCCCTCTTATTTGCTGAGAAACGGCCGGCCCTTTGTTTTAACATTTGGGCCTCTGGGGCCCTTAACCTTGAACATCTTGGGCCGAAATGAAAAATAGGCACATCTATATGTTACGGCCCGTACGTGTGCCACATATGAACCCTAGTCCCCTTGTAGTTTTAGACCATTCCTTGTCAATCTGTTGCCCCATATTTTAACATTTGGGGGCCCTGGGGCCCAAAATATATTACATATGGGGCTCGTGTGTACCTGTACATATAGAATACCCCTGGGGTTATCAGTGTACCAACTCACGGCCCTGTGGCTACTTTATTATATGAGAAATTGCGTGCTTTGTATTTTTACATTTGGGCCCCTGGGGCCCGTGACCTTTGACCTCTGGGGTCAAGCCTACCACAAGAAGTATCTAGGGGCCATGGGCTATCCTTGTACTAAGTTTGGGCCATAGGGCACTTTTAGTTCCTAAGATATATGCTGGAGCAAAGAAAAGTCTTGAGAAGGAGAAGGAGAACTAGATGGCACAGATGTGTTTGAACACGAATATCTATGCCCGTGACCCCCTTCCCCTTGCTCACAAACGAAAATTGGTGACCATCACGTGGAAGCCCTTGTTATAAGCTTTAATTGATTTAAGTAACATCCTCAGAGTACATAGAATAAAAAAGCACCCAATTAGGCGCCAAATCCAAAAGTTGGTGACAACCATATAGAAGCCCTTGTAATAACCTTTAATTGATATAAATATCATCCTCATAGCACCTAAAATAATAAAACGCCCAATTGGGCGGCAAATCCAAAAGTTGGTGACCACCGTGTGGAAGCCCTTGTTATAAGCTTTAATTGATAAAAGTATCATCCTCATAGCACCTTAAATTTTTAAAAGCGCCCAATTGGGCGCCAAATCCAAAAGTTGATGACCGCCATGTGGAAGCCCTTGTTGTAAGGTTTAATTGATATAAGTATCATCCTCATAGCACCTAAAATAAAAAAGCGCCAAAATTGGGCGCCAAATCTAAAAAAATGGTGACGACAATATATCACCCGCTTACAAATCGTGACAACCCTTAACCCACCCTAACACCTTTAACATTAACCAACCACACCCCATGTCCCACAATGACAACCTTTTGAGGTTTTATATGCAATATCAAAATGCCTACACATTCCCTTTTAAGGGAGTTTTTGTCCAGTGATCAGTTTCCTTGATTCAGGCCATTATCATTGCAAATACATGGAGCTAACAAAATGCTACCTATTGCGCTACACTGTGTTAATAGGTCGTACCTATTTTCCTTTTTATTTAAAACCTTTGAAGTTTGACGTGTGGGGTTGCGGCCACAACAGAATACATCTAGGGTCATGGGCCATCATTGTACCAAGTATGAACCTTGAGGACGCTGTAGTTCTTGAGCTAGAGCTGTTTGAAATTTGACACATAATGCCTCATTTAGCCCATGACCTTTGATCTCTGGGTTCGAGGTTACTCCAGGAAATATCAGGGGTCATGGGCCATCATTGTACCAAGTATGAACCCTGAGGGCGCTATAGTTTATGAGCTAGAGGTGTTTCAAATTTTACACATATTGCCCCCTGTAGCCCATGACCTTTGACTTCTGGGGTCGAGATTACCCCAAGAAATGTTTAGGGGTAATGGGCCATCATTATACCAAATATGGGCCCCGATGATACTTCAGTTCTTACGCCAGAGTCATGCAAAGGAACGATGAGGAGGAGGAGAAGAACTATATGGCACAGCTGTGTTTGAGCAAATACGAATATCTATGCCCGTGACTTCCACCCTAACACCCCTTAACCTACCACGACACCCTTAATCCATCCTGACACCCCATAATATGTTTAATGCTAAAATAAAAAGGGATATAAGTATACCGACTAAAATATTAAATTAAAAATCAAGGAATACCCCTTTAATTGCATTTGTTGTGTAAACACTCCTCCTTTAATAATGCAATAAACATGTTCCATGCAAAAAAATGCTAAAAAGAAAATATCTGATTACCTCTTTAATCCCAAAACGGAGTGTCCTTTTAAGCGGTTAACCTCTTATCCCCAGTGTACGTCTTGACGTATATTTGAAGCCTTTATCATTGCAAATACAGGTAGCTACCAAAATACTACCTAATTGCGCTACACTGTGTTAATAGGTCATACCTATTTTGTTTTTTTAAGTATATGAACTTTGACCTCTGGGGTTGCGGCTAGCATAGCATATTTCTTGGGTCATTGACCATCATTGTACCAAGTATGAACCCTGAGGGCGCTATAGTTCTTGGGCTAGAGCTGTTTGAAATTTACACATATTGCCCCCTGTAGCCCATGACCTTTGACCTTTGGGGGTCAAGGGTACCCTAGGATGTTTTTAGGGGTCATGGGCCATTATTGTACCAAGGGCGTTATAGTTCTTGGGCTAGAGCTGCTTGAAATTGTACACATATTGCCCCTGTAGCCCATGACCTTTGACCTTTGGGGGTCAAGGGTACCCTAGGGTGTTTTTAGGGGTCATGGGCCATCATTGTGCCAAGTATGGGCCCGAGGCTATTTTAGTTCGTGAGCTAGAGGAGAGCAAAGAACTGATCTTGAGAAGAAGGAGAAGGCGAAGCAGAAGGAGAAGGAGAAGTCAAAGACTAAACACAACAAATACAATATCTATGCCCCGTTGCACGGGCATAGATAAGGAGAAGACTAAACACAACACATACAATATCTATGCCCCGTTGAACGGGCATAGATAAGGAGAAGAAGGAGAAGGAGAAGACTAAACAGGACAAATACAATATCTATGCCCCTTTGCACGGGCATAGATATAAAAAAAAGAGAGCGGAAAAGGGTGAAAGGGTGTGTGTGGGGGTGGGTGAGGTTTGGGGAGGGAGAGATAGAAACAGATTGGAGAGAGCATTGGAAGTTGAAAGGGAAGGAAGGGGAGAGGCGAGCTCGAGAGTGGAGTGGAATAATGTTTAGGGTAGAGGAGATATCGAAAGTAGGGGAGACGAGGGGGGAGAAGGAGACACTTTGAGAGAGGGGGTTATATAGCTGGGGGAGTGGGGCCTAGGTAAGAGGTATGGGTTGTGATTACCAGGGACAATAAACTAATTCATAATCATATCATCTCCATAATCATGCACCGTTTATGTTTCATACAAACAAACAAAGCCCCTCCCCCTCAATATACGTGCATGATATCTAGGCCTCGGGCCGTAGAACTCGGGGTGTAATTATACGGTGACATGAAGGTAGTCCACCTACAACAGACTTCGTTAAAAGCGTCTCTGAAGTAATATTAAATCAGATTTGATAGAGCATCAACTACTGCACGCGGTGATAGATATCCGATAATAATTATAATTACCCTACAGTGTCCTCCCAGACCAGTTCTGCTCCACTTTTCAATACCCTGATTTTTGGTTTTTGAACAATAGAGAAACTAAAACTCAATATTTGAAACGACCGAGAAACTTAAGTGGCAACTGCTGCCTGTACGTCCATCGTAACCCGGGGGGTTCACGCATTTAAGGTATACGGGGATGTGCCTCGCTAACGGGTCGCCTTTTTGCAAGAAATCCCTAAACAGTTGGTTTCCACGGGATAAGCAGTGGACCATATCACTTTGGGAAAGTCATCATCCGAGATGGCAAAAGGTTTTAAAAGTCTTGAATATAAATGCTGGTTTTGTTTATCTAAAATAAAGGATTTAAAAATAACTTTTCATATAAAATGACAAAACATTTTCTTCGCATAACGTGACATTATATTTTGTTGATTTGAAAACTTTAAAGACCTGTGAATAGTGGAATCTTTTTGCAACCCTTCCCTTCCTAATACCATTTTACTTTGGTCCAACATAATCACGTGTTCCAAACATGATGCTTTCAGAAAAAATTGCACTTTTCAAAATCCTATAATGTAATGTACAAAAACGTTCCCGATATCAACGTGGTCAATTTTTGAATGATATAATTATTGTTTGCTTGTTTTCTTTAATTTTATGTGCCCGATAACTCAGTCACCAATGTAATCATCTCTCAGTATAAAACAATGATACATTGACATGAATTATTTGGACATGACTGGGATTTTCATTGTAGTTTTTATGCAGAAAGGGTTTCAAAAATGAGGAGAAAAAAAGGGTTGTAGTGTGATGTTTGGTTCTTTCGTTGACAAAGAGCGATGAAATTTACTTGTACGTAAACGGTAGACTGAAACAGTGCGCCCTAAAGCGACGACTCTCTTTGATTAAGGCGTACAAGTCAAAGAAGAAGATTGAATTGAATTGGATGCATTAAGGGGGTAATACACCCATTGCATTTTTTTTGCATTTTTTTGCATTTTGTGAAGAAATGAGAAAAAGAAATTGGACAAAGTGGTATGCAAAATGAAGGGGCAAATCTTCTCGTTCAATTGGTGGCATCAGTATCAATGACGCGTACATACTTCTAATGGTATAAGCCAAAAAGTGGTACATCACTGATGTTTTAAATTCACTTCATTTGGAAAGCTTACTATCAACGGATTTCGTTAAAATTTTGGATATGTGTTGCTAACACATTAGGGAAATAATGTTGATGTGTAAAATGGGAATAAGTGGTCCCTGATTTCTTTTATGACTTCATGAACTTGGTGCTCCACAACTATCAAAAAACGAGCCGGTTAAAATGCTTCTATTTTCAATGTTGAGCTATATTTTGTATTTTGAACTTGCGACACTATTTCACTGAAAGCCATAGGTAACAGGTTACCACAACCACACTACAGCAATGTTGAAAAAGATTGTATTTTTTGTCACCTATTCTACCATATTAGGTAGTTTTCCGTAAGCTTCATTTTTGTGATTTTGGTAACTATTTTATATTTATTTGCCCAATCCATCTCAACCCATATATCCAGTAACAGACAACATATCAAAATTGATGCCTCATTATGACATGTATGATATCACAGACTATCACATGTATTCAAAATTGATGCCTGAATTTGACCTGAAGCAATTGACCTATAACCTCACCTTTGATGACCTTATAGCCTTTTTTAATCTCTTTTCCTAACAACACATTATAGAAGATACATACATGGTGTAGTATTAAATTGTCTATGTGGAAGAGATTAGGCGTATTTAATTTATTCAGTGTTATAATCAGTGAGTACATTTCTATAGATAGTATAACAAAGGATTTAATGTATTCTATTCATGTATTCTACTTGGACATGTTCAATAGAATAAATTATGGTTTGTTATGAAACACACATCTCAGTTACTAGGATACAGTAAACAAAAAAATATATAGGGCTAAAATGACTTACTAAAATGGTTTAAAAACACTTTGTATGTAGATATATTTTATAAGTTCATGACATGAGGTGATGAACATATTTATGTACTTTATAAATTTGCAAGAAAAAAAAGAAAAGGGGTACTGATGAAAATCAGGGTATTATTCCCCCTTAAGAGGTGGGATTGTCAGCATCCAGCCTCTTAACTGCAAGCAATCGTTGTTTTGTGCTGAATGATGGTTGCATGGGTAACTGAGGGATCAGAGACAGAAAGGTAACTAGATCTAGCTACAGATCTAAACATAGCCATAGCCGTTAAGCAGAAATGACCCTCAAATGACCTTTGACGAAATGACCCCTAAACTTTGACCTTTAGGGTCATAAATATTTTAACATATTTAGAATGTTGTAAGGATCATTCCCGTTGAATTTGAGCTCGATCAGACTAATTTTAACATTTGACTTTTGACCCCTAAACTGTGACCTTTGGGGTCATAAATATTTTTAACATGTTAAGATTGTCGTAAGAATCATACCTGTTGAATTTGAGCTCGATTGGACCAATTTTCAAATTTGACCTTTGACCCATAAACTTTGACATTTGGGGTTAGAAATATTTTTTCGGGGGGTATTAAGGATCATTTCTGTGCAAGCGGCAGCAACATACTATATATGTTACATGTAGCAGATACGATTTTTTGAAGATTTTTAATTTTAACCGGAAATGACCACTTAATGACCTTTGACCCCAATTATGTGAACACACTATAGACACTGGATATATACAATGTATATGTGCAAGTGACGTTATTGTAGCATGTAACATGTATGAGAAGGAACATTTTGATCATTTCTGTGCAAGCGGCATCAACATACTATGTTACATGTAGCAGATATGAATTTTTGAAGATTTTTAATTTTAACCGGAAATGACCACTTAATGACCTTTGACCCCAATTCTGTGAACACCCTATAGACACTGGATATAGCCGATGCATATGTACAAGTGGCGTCACCGTGGTATGTAATTTGAGGCAAAAGAAGCATTTTGAAGATATTTGGTTATATACCGGAAATGACCCCTCGATGACCTTTGATCCCAAATTTTTGAATACCCTATAGACACTGGATATAGACATTGCATATGTGCAAGTGACGTCATTGTAGCATGTAACATGTATGAGAAGAAGCATTTTGAAATTTGTTGCCAGAAAGAAGAAAGAACGGATAGTATCCCAAGACCTGGGACATCCCAAATAGCTTGTGTAATTTTAGGATGGTATTTCTTTTGAACCCTGTATATGCTATGCGTTTGGTTTGCTTTGTGTATTTTTGCAGCTTGCGAACCAGGTAGCCAGTCATCAGGTTCAGCGTGCACACCGTGTGATCCTGGATCATACCAACCCGAATCAGGAATAGATTTATCGTGCAGTGATTGTGAACCGGGAACATACCAAGCCAATGCTGGTGCCGACTCTTGTGATATTTGTCAACCAGGTACTTACCAGGCCAGTTCTGGCGCTTCTTCATGCGTTTTATGTAAGCCGGGTTATTCGCAACCTTTCGAAGGAATGCGTGAATGTTCACCGTGCGCATCTGGTACATATGCACCTAATTCTGGTTCCCCAGTTTGCTTTCCTTGTGAAGCCGGGACCTTTCAGGAAAACACAGCGTCTACCGAGTGCAAGCCATGCAATGTTGGCTACTATCAAGATTCGAAATTTAGCACTGGATGTATTATATGTGGAGCAGATATGTCAACGCTTACAACAGGATCCAATTCTGATGAGTTGTGTCTGGGTGAGTACTCATATTTTTTAAATTTGAAATGAAGCTGCGGATGGATAATATCAAGCAATGGGCAGACGTCAAGTCAAATGGGATGGCATGAGATTGTGATTAAAGGATTCTGCGTGTCTCCATTGCTATCAAATTACCCTAACAATGGAACAGAGTGGGTATGAGATCACGTGACCCTACTGAATGAGGACAACAGCGTGAAAAGTAATCATATCATGATGATAAAGTACTTTCTGATGTAAGCGCCACGTCATAAGAAATTCAAGCTTGTGTATAATTATGTAAACATAAAGGATTTGAATGGTAAATGGGCTCAAAAATAAAAACAACTGGCAATAATGTCCTCATTTTGCTTGATTGGCTCACATATAACATTAAGATTTACAGATAGTTTTGAACATAGTACTTAGTAGTTGAGAAATTATACTGCCCAAACGCTCATACCAGAGCCCTTAAACTATCGAAACTGAACATATGCTACAGTCTGACCGCTGCCACTGGGCCCTCTCTCCAGAACAAATACTACTATATTATGTGTCTTTGTGATCAAGATCCAGACCGTGACAAGATCAGGTGGTAACAGCATCAGGGCGCTGCTTGCTTATACTGTACTAATAATGACATTCACCCTGCACACTAACGAAGTCAAAATTACAGATATAGATGAGTTGTGATCCTTTCCCACAGAGCCAGGAACATGGCAAATTGTATATACCAAAAATAATTATGACATAAGCTTGAGAATTTGTCTTGTGTTATATTATGTAGACTTTTTAAGCTATTACTGTCAATACACGGCGCTAAGGGGTTACTTAAAGTCATATGGTAATTATTGATTTAATATTCCTGCTTTTTAAATATTCTTGTGCTTTCATGTGTAATATAGATATGACATCCTAAAAAAAATTGAAATTTCACATTTGTTATGGTATGCATCTTTTTGAGGCCTTCATATCTGCCACCATGTTGCGGATATGAAGAATGGGTCATACATTGTGTGCAATTTATTTTTCTCCACAGCGTATTGTCAGTCAGGTGAGAGTTCGTCAACAGGGCTTGCTCCTTGTACTCCATGTGAACCAGGATCGGCTCAGTCTACTCCACGTTCACTTAACTGTGATCCGTGTCAGGCAGGTACATACCAACCGAGTTCTAATCAGGCATCGTGTCTTGAATGTGATCCAGGATCGTACCAACCAAACGTAGGAAGTACTGAGTGCATTCCCTGTCGAAAGGGTTTCTATCAAAGTGCAGGTGCTCAAGTTGGCTGTGATCGCTGTCCATCAGGGACGTCTACGGCAGCAACAGGCTCAGTTTTCTCTGATTGCACAGGTAAACACGTAGTGTGTATATTTATAAAGTATTACGTCTATACAGTTTGTGAATTGTGAAAAATTAATGTGTTTATGTATTAACCCTTCAGTACTACTTTACAGTACTGGTTATAACTGATATACCAATGAACCCCTAATTTGTACACCAACTGGAGTGATACCTTGGGCACTTAAAGTCACAATGTGTGATTTGCTCTACAGCGATGCCCTCATTTTTTTTGTATGACTACTTTTTGCATGATTGTAATGCCCAGTGGTGTACTAAAATACTACGTGAAAAACTAAGCCTGGAGTGCTTTAATTACAGTAAAAGTTAAGTTTTTATATTAAATCCGGAGATTATTCATCTTGTGCATATTGCTATTCGTCTTAGGTCTTGTTTGTACATCCCAGCTGCATGAAGCTCCGCCAATAATCATGATACTAATATGACCGGCGAGCTAATACATGCACGCATTTTAGGCGCTGGAATGAAATGAAACTTTTCTTCAATTTACCTCATTTGTTTGGCTAGAAATTAAAAGGGGACAATATGATCAATAAAAACTAGCATTTAAATAGGAAGCTATTCTTTATGCAAATCATACATGACTGCTTTGATTTATTAGCTTATTAGATTGATTAATCTGACACAAATCAATCAGACTGTCAATATATTAGTGTTAATTTTCTTTACAGTGTGTCAATATACTGATGACAGTAATCAATTAGACAATGACCAAGACGGCCAAGGAGATGCTTGTGATGACGACGACGATAATGATGGTAAATTATATGATTTATGTCTTTAGACGTAAATTGACCAGGTTTAACTTTAACCGACCTACGTAGACTAGGTTTAACTTTAAACCAGACTTAATTACGGAGGTTTCACTTTGTGGAGAGATCACTTTAATTTTGTTTTCTTACCCTTTATTATTCCTAACATACCCATTTAATATTAAGCGCATGTATTTGCCCTTAATCATATTAACAGGATCTACAATAATATGTAATAAGGTATTTAAGTACCAAAAGGTTGAGTCTCTGCATGGCTATTCTTGATAGTTAGTCCAGATTACTGATTCTACACCAGGTTATTGATACTCACTTCTTTAGTGGACACTCAGGTCCGTATGCACACAATAGTTAGACTTGGTCTATACTCTTAATTGCAAATATTTAAAACAAATCCTATGGAGCTATGGAGTGCTGTCCTATGGAGAACGAACTTTTTGATATATTATACAAACCTTATTTTATATTATTATATTATTATAAACCCTGTTGAGGGCAAATACATGTAGCTTGATATTAGATGGATGTTGTTTAAAAGAACCATGTTTATAAGTCAGACAATTTGGCTTCTGACCAATAACAAATTTATAATAGTTCATGTTTGTGTGCAATGTAAGCTTAGTGATCTACATACCTTTGCCTTGATATTTGTTGTTGTTGTACTTTAGGTATTAGTGACGAACCTGACGTGTGCCCGTTTACCCCCGATGCCAACCAAGAAGACCGTGATAGGGATCGAGTCGGTGATGCGTGCGATAATTGCCCAATTGACATAAATACTGACCAAGCCGACGCCGACAATGACAACGTCGGTGATGCATGTGATAATTGTGTAAATGATGGAAATCCAGATCAATCTGATTCAGATGGGGATGGATATGGGGATGCGTGTGATCGTTGTCCCGGCATACGAGGTGAGTAAAGCAATTGTCAGGATTAGATGTAAGACGATTTTGTATGCGAACACGGTATGTAAACAGATGACGTCAGTTAGATGTGATTCCAGAGTGCTGATTGGTTTCAGCAGTCAAATAAACGTTACACGTTCTACTGAATGTAAAATAATGATTTTCTATGGATTTTGTCTATTCTATAACTTGGAAAACATTTATTTCATTTTGTCATGTTCTATTTCTCAGATCATACTCTCATGAATTGCCTTAATAATATTTCATTTACATGTAAAAGGTCAAATGAACATTTCTTGGATGTACAACACTTATGATACAATATATGATATTATATGAGCTAGTTTAGTTGAATTGCATGTACTTCAAAATAAAGGCAGCATGTATATTGACCGTTCCCTTACACTAGTGACACCAGAACAATTAAGACAGTTACTTTGTTACTCCTGATGTAAAATTTCATGTAAATCGGACGAAGAATTAAAAAAAAACTATAGCCATAAAACATGTGTCATTGTGTAATTCCGGGTAGCCTTAGAAACAACCCTGGATAAATGAGCCCCCCCATTCCCCGATCAATGTTGGATTCTGATATGATATTTTTTTCATGTGCACTCAGTAGTATCCAACATTGATTGGTGGGGCAGGGGGAGGTATTGGGGGAGGGTAATGTTTAGACTTGACGCTATAGAAAGCGCCTTTTTATCACTCTAAAAATAACGAAAATATGGCCATTACAAGCTGCACATTTTTATTCCAACCTATTTTGTCTAGCATTGTAGGATCAAATACTCAGGCCACTAACCAAATTTGAATTAACTACACAGGCTATTTTTGTGGATAAGCAGTTTCCAACAGCTCCTTTTAACTTAACATAATAATTGTATTTTGCCCTATACATTATATATACCTGTGTGCTATCTCTTGTGATTTGTTGTTGCTTCGAAGGTAGGTTCATGAAGCTCATATATTTCCAGTACAAAGCACTTACGCATTAGCATTCTTGTATTACACACTAGGCTACATGCCGTAGAATTCCGTCTACAACGAGGGTTTTTTTGACGAAAGAGGCGAAAGTCAAATACCCTCCCAAAAACATGACAATCGTAGATTGGTCTTAATAATTGGTCAATAACACGTGTTTGTACAGGTGCCCGTATCCGTAATATAGTTGTTCAAACTCCAAATAATGTTTTGGGGAGAATATCTGTCTCTCGTCTCTTTCGTCAAATAAACCCTCATTTAGAGGCATTATATGCTTGTAGACGGAATTCTACCGTATTAGATAAATAATAACTTTCCAAAAGGATTGTTCGGTTAAAGCAAACAACAGCCTTGGGTAAAAAAAATGATACTTGCCTTGGGTTTTTGTTGAATTTACCACTTTAAAAAGATAAAAATAATTAAATTGACTCATATTTTTGACTCATCTTTATTAGACGTATTAGACGATCCTGATACTGATAATGATGGTATATGGGACGAATGTGACAACTGTCCGGATAATCCTAACCCGAATCAGGAAGACACGGATGGCGATGGGCTAGGAGATCAATGTGACAATTGCCCATTAAATAAGAACCCTTCGCAGGAGGATGGCGATTTCGATAACGTCGGTGATATATGTGGTAAGATGGTTCACATGTACATGTCAACTGTACATTCTTTAAATTAACTCCTCACAAATGAATAGAATCTATTTAAATTTGACAAGTATTCCAAGGGGGACATAACAGAATCTTTTTTTTTTTCAAAATGAAATGGGCAATCTTGACAAATAATGAGTTTGAGATCTTGTCAATTTGAATAGTTACTTGTAAAAATTAAACAGCAACTATAAAATTATTGGTTCAAAGTGATAATATACCTAATCAAAATGTATATCTGATCAAAACTAATACTAGTCACGGGATCAAAAATGAATTCATATTAAAAAAAGAATAGTACGAAATTATAGTTTATTGTCCTATACAACACAACCATTCACCCCATACCCCACCCCCTATGCATAGATATATCCATTTAACTATCGACCTCGGGTGACCTCAGGTCAATTGACTTCACGTAAACAATTATGTTGAAATAAAAGCTGATTCAAAATTAAGTACGCTCTCGTTTGTACGAAATCTATAACATTCAAAATTTAAAAACATTATACAGTGCAGCGTTTGAAAAATACAACCGAAAGAATATGTGATACCTTTAATCGAGTCGTATTCGAAAGTCGGTAAAAGGAGATCGCATATATTGTATTTTGCCAATAATTCCCAATGTTTGGGTTCTTTTAGATCTATTTTATTACTTCACCAACAAAAGTATTATTTTAGATTCTGAACGTTGTTTGTTTTTAACAATGATTAACAAACACGTTTGTTCTCACTTTATTGATTCATGCAGACATTTGCCCGCCAAATATCTGTCGTAATGGTGGAGTGTGTGTCAGTAACACTGGAAGGAATACTGCAATTTGTCAGTAAGTCTATTGGGCATTTTAATGTTTGATTTACTCATTCCTTTAATATGTGTCATTTTTAATTGATGGCAGCTTTGTACTCAAAATATGGGTTACTATAAATTAAGGATAACCATTGGTTGCATTATGGCTCTCGTCAATCACATTGCGAGTGGATGGCATACTGTAATTCATTACTCGCGTTCGGCGAATCGTGGAAAGCGCTTCATGGGTCAGTATATATAATTTCTTATTATGAATAACGCAAAAAATCACGTCGACTGGTATCATAAAGGTTCAACTATTTACGAATATGTAACAATGTAATCTGATTATGTCAACTGTGCTTTATTATATTATAATTATTACTATTATTAAAACTTGGTTCTTTTTAGATGTTCAGATGGTTTTGGTGGTACTCTATGTAATGACATTGTTCCAGATGATGGTGGTGATGATGATGGCGGCGCCAGACCAGGTAAATAATGACGGATACATTGTGATTTTATTTGTTTAATTTCTTTTTGTTTCATTGATTTTCATTTTTGTCAGTCAAAAGCAGGATGATCCGCTCAAAAACATCATCAACACTTTTTCTTCATCATGGAGATTTTCCCAGTAAACACAACGCTATTGTATCACATTATAAACGTGTTGCAAACGTGTTTGGTTTTGGTGAAATTTTTCATCATTAATGTCCGTGTATACAAATGAAATGAAGGTGTTTTAGAACATTTTTATATAATGAAAATACTGTTCAGTATACTGATTTCATCCAAGCGAACACAAACCTTTAAAAACTACGCGCATGCCGGGAAGTCTCAAATTCAATTTTTACCAAATCTGTAGTTTCCTGGATTAGGTGTATAGTTGCTAACTCTGCACCAATATTTTTTCAGGACTCAGTGACACTTCCATTGCTGTTATCAGCATGTCGTGTGTTATAGTCGTTGTGGTCGGTCTGGCGGCCATATTGGTTTTTCTGCGCATGTTACTTACCGCATCACGTGGGATAAAAACATCTGGTATAAATGCTCCACAAATGTCACCATTCAGTAATACTCCGAGAAGCAGGGCGTATTATTATAACGGACGCGTAAACCTATACCCAGGGATTTAGCCATTAATGCTATAAAGTAAGTATGCTAATCTTTTCCAATTAAAGAGTTTTGGGAAAAGATTTGAGGACATTAAATCTCGATCATTGTACGAAATAAGGGGCTGTGCAATAATGATGAGCCCCCCCCGGGGTTAAAATTTCCAAACGGCTCGCCAAAATGGCTCGCCAAAAATCGCTTGCCCCCCCCTCTCGGCCTGCCAAAAATTCTTTGCCCCCCCCCCCCTTGAACATGCCAAACTTTTTGGATCCCAAATTGCAAACCTTAAATGGTCTAGATGTATATTGCGAGCGCAGCGAGCAGGAAAATTTGCATATTTAAGCGTATCCGTACTGTTTTCCTAAGCCTTTTTAGAGCGTTTTATTTAAAAGGCGCCCCATGAATGCGTGCTAAAAATCGCTTGCCCCCCCTCTCGGATTGCCAAAATTGCTTGCCCCCCCCCCTTTCGGTTCGCCAAAAGTTCCCCCCCTCCAATTTTACCCTCCCACAGGGCTCATAATTATTGCACAGCCCCTAAGGAGTGGTACCATGCAAAATTTGGAAAATATCAAATTACCTTGGGCTATATCGAAAGGTAATGGTTGATAGTAACCAGTATATCTCACCAGCATTGTTTTAAATCGTTCATCAAATACGAACAATGCACACAAAAATAGAAATTGAAATGGGATCAACGTAATACTTGGAGGAGGAAAAGATTCTAATGATTAACTTATGTCTATAAAGTGGAAACTCATTGTGCGGAATTCAGATTTTACTTCTTGTTATCAGGAGTTCGTGTTATCCAATTCTAGTAACATGTGAAATGTATGCGTGGGAATGTAAAACATATACTTCTTGTTATGCGGAACTTCATGTTAAGAGGGTTCGTGTTAACGAGTTACCACTGTAGTATCTTATTTTCTTAATGAATAACACAATGCATCAAATAATTAATAACAAGCAGGTCATATTGAAAAATTCCTCTAAAAGGTTTACATGTAAAATTTGGACAAAATTAATAAATGTATGCATTTTATCCAAATATCCCAACAATACTCCTGGCAAGATTCAAGATAGTATGATGCAACTTTAATGGATATTCAATAGTAATGTGACACATTATTTTTCGTAGTAAATATGAAGTTTCGATTACTTTCAAAGAAAAGGTGTTGTAATATTGACATTTTGAGGTAACAAGTGGTTGCAAATCACAAAACATGAAATATCTGAACTCAAGTCACTCTTTAATTCAAATTACAGCCGGGTGAAGTGAAATGAACAAAGTTTACTTAGAGTATGTTACTTTTTAAGGGATCGGAAAGAGACGTATAAAAAAAGTAAAAAAGACGTATAAACTTGTTCTCTACAATCAAGTTTTCTCACCAATTAAATATCCCAATGAGAGAAACGTTGGTGTGTTGGGTTTAGCTTTACATTAATTTTTATATGTTTATACAAATTGTCAGAATCCGTTTGAAAATCCTTCGTTTTCATCCTTTTTACGCACCATGTTCATAAGACCCGAAACGCGTTCCATGTTATTTATGTTATTCAAATGTGTGCCCCGTATAAAACCACGCCAAGTGGTTGCTTTGTCCTTTTTTGTATTGTGTTACAAATCGATCAAAGAAATAGTGTCACCATTTATGAGAACTAAATGCAGTACTGATTAAATTTTAGAAGCTCGTTTTGGGGAACATTGTGGAGAATCTTACATGACATAAAAGTATTTTTTATATTATCGATTTCTCCACTACGGTTAATTTAGACATCTAACTACCTACATTATTTCTCAACATTCTGGCACTTGCTATTTCATTTTCACTCTAAATTGGAGCTAGTTTTGCAACATAAGAGGTTTTTCGCCATCGGTGCGTCCAAAATTTCAGAGCGATATGCTTGTTTATTCTAACAGCTAATTAGCGGACGCAATTGTAATTATGTAGCCGCTTTGAGATCAGGCAATTGCGTATGTTGATGCTTTCTCCTTTTCCTTTACCCCTTTTCCTTTCGTTTTCCCTTTCCTTCTTTCTTTCTTTCTTTCTTTCTTTCTTTCTTTCATTCTTTCTTTCTTCTGTAGCCGCTTTGAGATCAGGCAATTGCGTATGTTGATGCTTTCTCCTTTTCCTTTACCCCTTTTCCTTTCGTTTTCCCTTTCCTTCTTTCTTTCTTTCTTTCTTTCTTTCTTTCTTTCATTCTTTCTTTCTTCTTTCTTTCTTTCTTTCTTTCTTTCTTTCTTTCTTTCTTTCTTTCTTTCTTTCTTTCTTTCTTTCTTTCTTTCTTTCTTTCTTTCTTTCTTTCTTTCTTTCTCCCTTTCTTTTCTTTCTTTCTTACTTTCTTTCTTTATTAACTTACGCCCGTCTGGAATCAAAGCATTAAAAAACCCATATAATAACCTTCAACACCATTAGAACATTTGTCCCAATAACATCAGAACCCTCAAAGTCACTATGCTCCTTGCTATAAGGGGCTGTAATTTTCTTCGGAATGGATGTGTCATGCATACACTGGGGTTATAGAGGTTTTTATACCAAAAATAGGAGGTTATATAATTATTAAGGGCTGGTGACTCAAAATTTAATTTTCGCGCGCATTCTTTTAACTTACGATTTGAACCAGGTATGTAACAAATTTCTCTGAAACTATTTCTTGTTTATTTGTCTGTTTCTCTGGCTGTTTCTGTTTTAGGTCGCAAGATGCTGTTTTGATGAACTCTGTTATATATTAGACTATTTATTGATAGATGTTGCTTGTGTTTTGCGGACACGTGTCCTAAATAATATGATAACATTTTTATACAATTTTATGTATAGTTGTGTGACATAATTGTGATACCCTTTTGTACATTTTCCATTAAATTGAGTTATTCGTGGTAAAATCGCTGTATATGAAACAATCACTGTGAGGTTTACCCTCTCAAATTTGACTTTTAAAATGTATGCCTATATACTTACCAAACCCGTAATTAAAGACCTGAGCGCAAGAAGACCGTAAGTCCACTTGGCCCCTCAACATGTGTAGGCTACACAAAAGTTGCGTATAGTTTCGTATAGTTTGGTGATGTTTTATACATGTTCAGGGGCCAAAACAAATCTTTCACAACCTTTAATGATGTTTTTAACCTGGAACATGTATTAAACATTATAAAACCCTACTCTCTAAATGTGAAAGAGTGAAAAATCACTCAAAAAGAGTGAAATCTCACTCTTTCAAAGAGCCATCTGAGTGACAACTCTTTTAGCTCACTCTCAAGAAAGAGTGAAAAAATTCACTCCGGAAAAGTGTGAATCAGAAAAGAGCATTTATTTATTTATTTATTCATTTAGGCCTATTTTATATACAAGAATATCACAGCAGTTCATAACAGCTACTATGTGCTTTAAATTGTTGTGAGGCTAGGCCCCAGGTTAGGGTAGGGCCCGGTCTAGGAATATTGAACTGGTCTAAAGCTTAAGCACATACACAATGTGTCGAACTTCAGTGTGGGATGAATGATGAAAAACTATGGATTTAGTGAAGCTAATAGTCAAACTGTTCATTGGTGAGTACACTTAGGTGTAGGACATAACACTTGGCAAATACCATGTTTACGGTCACAGTCTGGAGAAGCGTGATGCGGCATTAACCTACATAAGCTTACATATGCGTACATGTAAACCGGCACTGGGCCGGTAACAAACTGCTCACATATGACTTAAGCTTACTGCCGCCGCGCCGTTGTCTCCAGACCAAGTGTATACTTGCTACGAGTTATGACCTACACATAAATGTAATCACTATTGAGTATGCTGTCTATTTCTTCATCAAATCCGCTTTCTTTTCGCCATTCATTCACACACTACTGTTCGCCATTTTGTTACACAAGTTCAACAAACATCGGCCGATTTTCGGCGCTTCTGATTGGCTGACAGTGAGTGAGATTTTGCGCCACTTTTGAGAGAGTGAGGCTCACTCGAAATCGCGAGTGAAATTATGTGTACTGTTTTCACTCTTTTAGAGCTAAACCCCACTCTTTTAGAGCTAACTTAAATTCACTCTGAAATTCAGAGTGGTTTTTCACTCTTTTACATTTAGAGAGTAAGAAACTATACGTAACTTTAGTATATACATGTTGAAGGGCTTCCTGGGAGAATGGTGTCAAATTGGAATTCAAAAGGGACCACAAATCTGACATTTGTCTTAAATTTGAATTCTTTACCCGAACTAGACATTTTCATGGTTTTTGTTTTGTTTTGATGGTGAAACAACAAGTTTTGGGTGTGAAATGCCCCATGTCTTCCTTGTTACCGCCCCTGCAACTGGTGATGAGTTACTGGTTATACATGGTGTCCACGAAATACTAAGTAACTGTATTGTCGGAAACATTAATTTGTTTGTATTTTGATGCCTGGACAAACCAAACAGTTAATAGTTGACAAGGTTAAGGAATAAAATAGATATCACATAAAAAGAATAAGAAGAATTGTGCGAAAACACTTCATTTTCAACCGTTCACGGAGTCAAATACCAAAGACGCCTCATGTCTAGTGATTGGCACTCCTAATGTAGATCATTGATTGATATTTGAATCCGTGGAAAGGTTTGAAACTCTTATATTTAAAGAAAAGTGTAATCAGTGGTCAAAATTCAAAAAGTACCTGATAGCTGATTTATTCCTCAAGCACATCATTTATTTATGGCTTGCGCATAAAAATTCTTTCAGGGACACCATGTATTGTTGCTCGTTATTTCGTTTATCATGATCAAATACACAATATCGTAGTGTGTGTCTAATATATTGTATAAAATTGTAATTATACTTGTATTTAATTAACTGTAAAACATTATTATATATTATAATGAACAATGCAATATTATTGCCTTCAAATTATAAAGATGCATTTCGTTGCATAACAATTACATTTCATTGCATTCACATAATTTTTGACCGTGTCTATGAGTGCCATGCACTTTAAATTATTATAACTTGTTGTAATTTTCAAACGCAAATGGTAGTAAAAGGTTAGTAAAAGGGTACAACAATAGTATGTATTATGCATGTTACACACATGAGTGAGCGTTTTGCAAACTTAACAAGCCTTACTGGCTGGCAGCATTTAACACCATGGTGGAACCAATTTTACATGTTGCCCCCCCCTTATGACCTTAAGCCCCTCGTGGGAAGCATAGGGGCATAGAAAAAATTGAAACAATTATAGTTTGATCATTTGAGGTGTAATGATGCCAAAATCATTAAATCATTGGTTCCACTATAATGTAAGACAAAATCCTGGTGTTAAAAGAAATTACGGAACCCACCTGGTTTCCTTGGGAGTTATGTATGCCATCACGTGTATTTATTTCTATTTTCATCGATCAATACTTCTTTTTATTAATTGCGAAATACTTTTTCAAAAATAATTATTTTTTTTATAAAAGGATTTTATCAGGATACCTTAATGTTAATAACTATATAGAATAATTGGAATGTGTTTTGTATTAAACACTACATTATTGTAAACATTGGATTAATTTGAATTGTGTTAATGATAATTACGTATCATAGTCTTTATAAGCATAAGATACGTTTAATAGTCATACATTTTCCTTTTATGTCTGTACCAATAAAAGAAAGCGGAATCATTCAGTGCAGACATTTTTTATTGATTTCATATTTCATAAATCAGAACCTGTTGGTCCTAATGTTCGCTGGTTCCAAAAGTTTGCTTGTAACATATTTGTACAAAGAGACATACAAAATAAAGCATATATTTTTAAATAATTCAGAAAATGTTTTCCACTGTTTTTCAGTATTTAAGCACAGACTTTGTAGAATACTTATTGTTTATGGTTTGAATTCAGTCATTCATCCACAAAATAATACAAGACAGGTGAATACAATATACATATTTACAGTAAACTTTTATTGTGTGTGTAAAAATGACAGGAATCTGTTCTCAAAAAAGCTAACGTTTTGCTGTATATAAAACTTGAACCAGTTTTACCTTGAACCTACCATTTGATATCACCAGTACAACAAAACATGTACATGTTCTTTAACCATGAGTGACATATTATTAATAATAAAGTTGACTGAATTTGTTAATACTTTGTATTCAGCTACTGTGAATGCACGAATGAGTTGAACAAGTTCATAGCCAAAGCATAAGCATGAAGAATAAAAAGAAAGAAATGGTTGTTTTATTGTTTAACTGAAGATTTGGTTTAGAAATTTAAAAAAATCCATATATTATCATAATAATAAATAAATAAATATATAAACAAATAAATAAATAAAAATAATAATAATAATAATAATAATAATAATAATAATAATAATAATAATAATAATAATAATAATAAGAATAAGAATAAGAATAAGAAGAATACGACTAAGACTAAGCATAAGAAGAATAAGAATAAGAATAAGAATAAGAATAATAATAAGAAGAAGAAGAAGAAAAGAAGAAGAAGGAGAAGCAAAATAATCATAATACTAATAGTAGTAGTAGTATTAATAGTAGTAGTAGAACAGTAGTAGTAGTAGTAGTAGTAGTAGTAGTAGTAGTAGTAGTAGTAGTAGTAGTAGTAGTAGTAGTAGTAGTAGCAGTAGCAGTAGTAGTGATCTTCATAAACTTTATTGCTCTCAAATATAATGTTATAGCTGAAAAGTAAGTTTGGGAGTAGCACAATAATTGTTTTGGTTTCAGGTACATAAATACATATTTGTACATGAGCACCCTCGCTTTGTTCGGATCCAACATGCCACACCAGGTAAAAAAACACTCCATCCTACCTATACTTACTTTACTTTCAAGCATCGTGGGCAGTGTACGTGTTAAGTCATTGAAAACATGAAAGTTCAAGTATTCGGACGACATGATGGCATTTACTAGCATATTACAACAACAACTCGCAATAATATTATATCATCAACACGTTAACTTTATGTAAGGTAAAAAACAAGCATTATCACTATGGATCACAATGACCTCATCCCAATGGCATAGTTCAACAACCTCAATTAAACAATCATAGAGCAAAATTTGACCTCAAGTTGCTGAGTATGAGTTTGTGTACCCAAATTTTCAAAGGTCATTCAATGAATGTGCAAATGTATTGGGGTTAAAGAACTGTGCCCTGATAGATGGGCATGTTGTGGATCCTAGTGTATGGACAAATCAGCATGTCACCTTTCTAATCCAATCTGAAAGTTAGGTTTAAAGCTGCCAGTTACCAATAATATAATATTTGCATTGCTTCTACACTATTATTATAATCATTATACCTTTGTAGATGTCAATATACTCAGTATACCTCTCAGTATTCCTGCGTCATTTCAACTCTGGGAGGACACATCTCGGACACGGATAATACACCACCTTCCGCCCCCCCCCCACCCTCCCACTTTTCAGGACGGATGAGCACGGTCACCCTCCTTTGCACAGTATTTTTGTAGGACCTGAGAGCACACCAAATTGCATTCTGAATACGTGGAAGATCAATATGAAAAAGTTTCGATTTTTTTAATTCGCCATAATTATATTTTTGATATTTAAGAGTCCTCGAAGTAAATTTACAAATATATATAATGATATGTATTTAAAGTGTATGTAGCTAGGAGGAAAGCCGTCAATCATATGGAAATGTTGACCATTCGTATTGAAGATATACATTTTTCCCAAAATCACCTTAAAATTGGAGGTCTTTTTGGAAAAAAGAATACGAAAGCTTAATTTTCAAAATGACCGACTTTTCCCACCAGCTACATACGCTTTAAGTACAAATATATTTGTTGTAAATTTTACTTTGTTAAATATTTGAAAGAAATTAAAAAATGAATTTTTTTGATAATTTGCCATAAAATTTGTATTATGTCGCGAATTTCACAAATATATCTAAACAATGCGTACTGTTTGTACCAATTGTTTCGCTATTTAAGGTTTTCGGGGACGGGTAGATGGTGACAAGGCGACATCTGCCTCCCCTCTTTATCAAAATAAGTCCAAGTTACAGTATAAACGTTAGAACTGGTATGGTGGCTAATTAACACCGTCTGTGGATACGACTTTCCTATTGCAAACAAATCGATTACAATGTGTGCATTAGACAGTGAACATTGTTGCCATATGAGTTTATTCAACTTGTGTAGTGACCCCAAATAAATTTGTTTTAAACATACAACTCCCTATTTCAGAAAAATACAGCACTAATTTTTTGGGATTAAAAAAATATTATCACGTTCTGCGAAACGTAGTTCAATCCTAATCATTCATTTAGTACAAACTGGAGATAAAAGAAAAAGGTTTACTATTTTATAAATTTCTTGAAAAAGGACCCAAAAACATGTATTTTTAGCATGTTTTTCTGACAATCGAGTCACAGAAACTTGATACAAGTCTAAGCATCCAAAATCTTGAGTATAATGTGGAAATTTTGCTCAAATTTTCACTTTTGTGTAAATTTAAATGATTGGTTATAAGAATGAAACATGTCTTTTCCAAAAATTAGAATGCATAAATTGAAATTAGACTTCGAACAAATCTTTAGACTTGAGACACCCTAAAAATGCATGTTTATGGCCCCTAATTCATAAATTCTGCCCAATAGTGAAATTTAACTTTTATTACCAGTTAGAACTAAATGAATAATTAGGATTAAGCTGTGTTTCATTTGGCAGAAGTTGATAATATTTTTCCCAAAAAATAGTGCTGTATTTTTCTGGAATAGGGAGTAGTAACAGGTTATGATTGTTCGGATTAGAAATTGGATTGTGTGGCCAGCGCGCTAGATGTGAATGAGAGATGGCGCTATTAGCACACAAAAACCAGCAACATGGGGGATAAGACCTGCATACAATATGTACCTTCATTTCTGAATGAAAGGACATTATGTACGCTCTTTTAAAATGAATTTGACTAATTATTTTCAAATCTGCTTTTGTGACATTTTTGTAATGTCCTAACTTTACATTGCACCCAATTGGAATACCAAAACAATTTTCAGGTTTTGGGGGAAAAATCTATATCTTCAATATGAAAGGTCAAAATTTTCAATTGATCGTCGGGTTTTCATCCCAGCTACATACACTTAAAGTATATATCATTTATACAATTTACTTCGAGGACTGTTAAATTTCAAAATATCGATTTTTAATCATTTGCTATAAAATGTGTATTATATCGCGAATTTCACAAATTCAAAATTATTTGATATCAGAAGGACGTTCCTCGTATTGAAAATATATCTGATGTGCTCTTAGGTCCCACAACATATACGTAAAAACGTCGCTATCCGAGTCCTTAAGGGCAAGCATATCAGAGTCAACAATAGAAACATGTTAATCAGATATCATTTAAAATAAATGCCTCTAAAAGATGCACACTGTAAAAGTATGTCAATTTAAGAGGATTTTTTTACGAAATAAATATTGATTGCTGTTAATCCCCATCCAGTGCTGTGTATTTCGGAAAATTAAATTATGTATATCTCATTATTGCATTTAATACTAAATATCGAAAAGAAACTTGACACATGTACCTGGTACAAAAACAAATACATTTGATGCCATTTCAAAACTTTGATATTATACAAACAGTACAATTTTATATGTATCGAGTTTTGTGGGAAGGGGTCACAAATATGTTATTTGACGTGTCACGTTTTCGGGCACTTAATGGGTCCCTGTTCAGCAAGTCCATCAAGTCTAGAACTTATCAGTCTGGAGTTACAAAATCCGTAAAAAAAACCTGTTAATGTTATCGAATACGAAAGACTTGAACCGAGCCATTGACAATATTAATTTGTTTATTTGCTTATTTATTTATTTATTCATTTATTTGTTTATTTATATATCTATTTAGTTAAGTAAACAGTTGAAATATGATTCAACATCTTGTCCTCCCACAACAATATAAAAGCACTGGTTTGTGACGGAACGTCTTGCAGAATTGTTTAGCAATCATGTGATTGATTTGAATCATCAAGTGGAATTGCACAGGTTGACATCTGCATGCAGGACAGACCTCTCATTAGACGTTTAAAAAGGGAGAGCTGAAATTAGAGGAATGGTGGCCATGTAGAAGACTAAGATTGTCAATTACAGTAAATAAAGGGGTGAAACATGTGATTTTCATGATTTTAATTGACTTTGCGCATCTGTATTTTTACTCGGCTCACTAAAATAGCAACTAAGTCATTATTAATGGTCTCACGCCAGTGATTGTACAGTTGTGGGAGGACAATATGTTGATGCAGCTATCAACTAGAGAGAGCATTTTGACCAAATAACCTTTTAACCTAATGGCATTTTTCAAACTGCTTTCTTTATTTTGCTACGCACTGTATGACTAAATCCAGAAAGTTTTTAGTTAACCGTTTGGAAATTAGAGGCAAAATAAGACATCTCAGCGGCGCATACCATAATAAATATATTAAAGCTAAACATATCTCTGATTTAAAATATTAACGGGGGCTTCAAAAAACTTCTGAGCATTCTACTAATGCCAAAATCGCGTTTTTGATGCAGGGACGTAGCCAGCATCTTGCTTTCGAGGGGCAAAGCCAAATTTTCTTCCCCATCCGTCCATTTTTGTCCCATTTACTGTAATCATTTTAATGATACATAACTCTTTGCCGTCCCCATTTCATCCCTGAAAAATTATATGGTGGCATCCCCTCGACCCCTAGACACGTCAATGCTTTGATGAGAAAAGTGGGAGTGAGGCTGTTAATTTAGTTAACCAGGATTAAGCTCGAAATTGGAAACCACTGATGTTACTGTCGATGTACTGATTTCAAATTTGCCAATTTACATGCTGTAGTTTGGTCATCAATATGGCTATTTTTAAATGGTCATAATTATGTCATTTAAAAATGACAATGACCTATTGTGTCAAAAAGATAACACGCCCCAATTTCACTTACATGTATTCATATACAAAATGAATACGCCTGTGTGCATTCGACATACACTGTCTATTTCGATTGTTAAGTAATTGACAATACAGCTTGCGAAATACGTTGTTCTTCAAAATAGCTTCAGCACACCCCTAAATTGGGTAAAGTGGTTCCCTACTTCTACTAAAATGCCTCAACTTCTTTATAGAAGCACATATCATCCAGTCTATTATAATATTGTACAAATGTAAAATATTCACATTTTACAGACGATTTTGTATAATCTGTATTTGATAATTAATTCTTGTTGATAAAAGACTTAAGATAATAATTTGACTATCTTCAATACCTTAAACATCAGCTTCGTGTGATAAAAATTGTCAATTATGTATTATTTATCTAATTACGAGATGTCGATCAGAAACGTATAACGGCTTGTGGATTGTCTTTTTTGGCTGTAATACTAGACTTTTAATAATAACAATGAATGAGATTCTTTAGAAATTATCTTATGTGCTATTATCGCATAATACATCACATTTACTACCGCATTATTGCTAGCCCAGCAAACACAAAAATATTTTTAAAATGTTTTCAAAATGTTATTGTAAAATATTTTTGCAATTTTTTTTGCCAAATATTTTGTCAACACTTAAATAACATTATATTTGCAGTTAGTTATCACAGAACATTTTTGAATGTTATGAAAACGTTTTATACCCTATATATACACTTTATGTAACCCGACATTTTAACGTTTTCTGGCAACCTTTTTTAACCTTTTGCGAATGATGCCGAAAATGTTTTGCGTTTGCAGGGATGTTCATGTGTTCAAATAAAGCTGCATACTCTGTTCTATCACTCATAAATAAGTTGTTGAACTTACTTAATCAACTTGTGGCCTCCGAATTTCAGCAAACGTTGTATAAAGTAATACTTCATACTAGTACTGCACTTAGGTAATTTAAATTCGAACAACAAAACTATAAAAAGAAACGTGTCATAAAATCCATTCAAGAGTATTTCTTTTATGCTGATTACTAATCATATGAAGCCGTAATGGGCAAATTTTAAACACCAAAAAAAAGTTACTTTAATTACAACAATTAGTTTCAATTGTCTGTGCTTGTTGTACTTTTAAAAAATATTTGTTTTGATCGGTTGACTTTATTGTTTTAAGTTGTAATTATTGCCTATTTTGATTTACTTGTTTATTCTAATTGTAATTACTCAATAAAATTTAGGCAAGAAGTTACTTAAATTTAATTGCATAAGCCGAACAAATCATGTAGGTAGATTGGAACATATGCTGACAAAACTCGTACAAGTGAATGTTATATAATTCGTTGTAAAGATTTGAGTACGCTGAACTAAAATTAATTTTGTGACCAATACTAAGGTTGAAAGTCATTTTTTGAATGTAGCTAATACTGACGTGATATTGATACCTGGATTTTAATTTCCCAATCAAAACAAAGTTTACCCGTCGCCTATAATTTAAAAACAGTTTCATTCTTTGCAGTCAAGGGATAGGAGGTGCCATAAACCCAAGCAGTTTGTAATGATGTTATTGTCAAAACTTAATAGTATTGATTTTTAAAAAATGTGTGTACGAACGTAATCTCTCAAATATATTAACGAAAACTCCACGAGATTCCGATATTTCTCAATTTAAACAAAATTTATTTAACATATTAAGGGGACTTCGAAGTATCAACTACATAAATGACGTCATAGTGACGTCATACAACTCAAGTTGCAATTTACTTTTTGTCATACATCTGACATTAAACTTGGACAATCAAGACACTATTGGTGACCTTCACGAAAAGTTATTGAATTCGTGAGGGCTAAATTAATATACAGAATTTACATTTAACTGTGGAGAATATATGCATGCCAAATATACATTCAATATTTGACAACGAAGACATTAATCCCTTTCTATTTGCATACACAAATGAAAATGTCCATTTTTATTCTTGATAAATGAGGTATCTTCATGACTGGATACCACTTAGAAAGGAAAGATAACTGTGTATTCTCTAAATATAACGAATGTTTACTTACAGTAGTTTCAGTAATTGTCGTTTATTTTAGTTGATGATTACGAAAAAGTGCTATCAACTTGAGGAAAGAGAACAGAGTATGCAAATCAAAATTGTAACACAATTAGAATCCTTACGAAAATATTGTAATGAACCCTAAAGTAACGACTTCTAACAAAAGCTGTACATGTGTATTCGAGAGCAGGATATCTCAAAAGTAAGTGGACGCATCATTTTTAGTCGAATATTAATGAATTTTAAACATAAATGCTGTGCACGACGAGACAAGATACGCAAAATTTCTTTCTAGGATGAAAAGAACACAACTATAAGCAGCACAGCGAACTGACATTAGAGAAGAGGTGACAATCAGAAGCGGTGGGGATCGAACCATTGAGCTCAATATTTCCGTGATAGAGTTCATCCAACTGATCCACACGGAAATATAATGGGTTGATCATGATTGAAAGTGAATCTTCTTCACTAGTCATCGTTTTGCTACCATGAGTCTCAACGACTATGATCCGGCCCTAAATACTTCACCCTAAGACGAGGCGAGACTCAAATAATATACACGAGCATCGTAGATAAAGGTTGCCTTCCGTTCGTGAAGGAAAAATCATCAATGCTACATTTTTATCCAGTACAAACATAGTTTTGGTTAATTTAGGGATTCAATCATGTTTCACCGTTGTTCATCACCGATTAACAACGATGCGTCCTCTTCGTCTGAGTGGTTTACTTCGCGAGGGCAGCTTTAGCTGCCCAAGCGAAGTAAACCACGCAGACGCGCCGGACAAGAGTTGCTAATCGGTGATGAACAACGGTGAAACATGATTGAATCCCTTTCAACAACGAAACAAGCTAAAGATGTCTAATTCACACGATTCTTTCATTTAGAATATCCGTTTGTCATTGCCACTCAACCTTACAAAAAGATCGTGGTATTTCTCTGTTGATATCACAATAAAACTAAAGAATAAAGCGGTAATATTTAGCTGCTACCGCCAACATAAGAGAGTTCATGTTTACGCATATCTTCCAGACATGACGAATTTTACGCGCTCATGCGTAACGCGTACGCGTAACCTTGCGTTCGCGTATACGCTACTGAACTGTGGATTCATCACGGATTAACAACGGTTGGCTCCTGTACAAAGGTATAGGAAGAGTTGTTGAAATTGCCATTAATATTTAAAAGTAAATAATCACCGTGATTAATATGTGTATGTTTCGTGACGAATTCTTATAAAAATTGATATAGCTGCGGGAAATTTGATTTTTTTTACTGAAGTTAAAACTTATGGATCTACTTACTGTTGGAACACTCTTAAAATATACTCTACTCACTCTCACCACTCAAATTGAAGGCCATAATAATACGATATCTTTAAATATTTTTATTAACCCTAATGTTTTAACATATTTTTATAATGGAACCAGTCAAATGTGTTGTCTTTGTACGAAAACAGTAGTTTTGGTCTAATTATTGCAATTACGATGACAAATCTCCGCGGCTAATCGACCGAAATAGTAAGTGTGTTCTTCTTTCTTTTCATCTGAGTATTTCGGCTTAAAACATTAAACTTTCGTGACCGTCATTATTAATATTATTTTATCACTTTGTAAAAGTAACATACTGTGTTCAATTGTGATTAAACAGTACCAGAAAATGATGCTGTTGGCAAAATAAACAACTGACAGAAATCGTATATTATGACTTGTAATATTTTCACATACAAGTAAGAATTTTAAATACACACTATTTTTACTTTACAAGATTGCGTGCATTGATATTACAGTTAGTGCAAATTGATGGTGATCATTTAGCGTACATTTGGTGTATTAATTTTCGTGATTTAAGCACCCTCTGTTTATGGTATGCCTCAACACTCTTAGAAAAACGTTCTATTGGTTTTACATACAGGACAGTGGTTCAAGAGAATTATAAGAACCCCGCAGATTTGTCACACACCCAAACATTTGAAATTCGCCACGTGGCCCTCAGATCCAAAAAGTTTGGTCACTCCTGCTCTACTTGGTGCATTAGCCAAGTGCTAAAATACATTTTTATACTTGGATACAATAATAACTAGACTTAACTGTGGTCTAAGACCACGAACACAGCCGTGTTGTGGCCCCTTAAATGACCTTTGACCCCAAAATATATGAAAACGCCAATAGACATTGGCTAATGTCAATGCATGGGTGCACGTGGCACCACTTTGCTATGTTACTTGTGGCAGAAGGGGCATTTTGAAGGTTTTTCGTCTCAGACCGGAAGTGACCCCTTAATGACATTTGACCCCAAACAAAAAATACCACATATGAATTGGGTAACAACAATTCATGTGTGAACATACCGTCACTGTCCTATGTTTTTCTTAGCAAATAAAAAAATTTGAAGGTTTTTCGTTTTATACCGGAAGTGACCCCTTAATGACCTTTGACCTCAAATCTGTGTACACCCCATAGACACTGGGTAATAACAATGCATGTGTGCAGGTGGCGTCACTGTCCTACATAATCTGTGGAAGAAGATGCATTTTAAAGGTATTTCGTTTTATACCGGAAGTGACCCCTTAATGAACTTTGACCCCAAATAAAAAAATACCACATATACATTGGGTGACTGCAGATCATGTGTGAACATACCGTTACTGTCCCATGTTTTACTTAGCTGATAAAATTTTTTGAAGGTTTTTCGTTTTATACCGGAAGTGACCCCTTAATGACCTTTGACCCCAAATCTGTGTACACCCCATAGACACTGGGTAATAACAATGCATGTGTGCAAGAGGCGTCACTGTCATACATATATGTGGAAGAAGATGCATTTTAAAGGTATTTCTTTTTATACCGGAAGTGACCCCTTAATGAGCTTTGACCCCAAATAAAAAAATACCACATATACATTGGGTGACTGCAGATCATATGTGAACATACCGTTACTGTGCTATGTTTTACTTAGCTAATAAAAATTTTGAAGGTTTTTCATTTTATACCGGAAGTGACCCCTTAATGACCTTTGACCACAAATCTGTGTACACCACATAGACACTGGCTAATAAGAATGCATGTGTGCAAGTGGGGTTGCTGTCCTACGTAAGTTGTAGGAGAAGATGCATTTTTAGTTGAAATCACGTTTTTGACCCCTGTAACCCCTGCGTGACCTTTGACCCCGCGAGTTTCAAGTTAGGTCAAAATCGATGTAAGCATGTGATTGCTAGAGCAAATGTTATGGTTGACAGAAAGAAGAAAGAAAGAAAGAAAGAAAGAAGAAAGAAGAACCTGTAAGAAAAAACGTCACGGCTGTGTAACAAATATTACAATCTAATAAAACTAATAACCCCTAGTCATTCAACATGCAGTAAGTTTTTATGATACATGCATAGAGATTAGTTTGTAAGTAGTAATGTATTTTCTTTTCAATTCACATAAGGAGACCCATTCCTACAAAACCCACAACATGTTGGCAGACATAAAAGATAAGTGCCTTTGAAAAATATATATAAAAGTATAATAATTAGAAAGAGTGAACAGTTTAACCAACCCAAAGTGTTACAATTAAACATGACAACAAATAAACACAAATTCCGACCGGCACACAACCCAACTTGAAAAAAAAAAGCAAGGGAATGTGCCGGCATGGGAATCGAACCCACGACCTTCCGATATCTAGACGGACGCCTTATCCATTAGGCTACCAGCTCCCACTGATAAACGGTGGTTAAAGCTGGGTCTAATGTTATAGCAGTCATGGTATACAATACACACACAAGTATCACGCAAGTACGCATGTGCAGGAGATCATTATTGATGCTTAATCGTTTCCCCAGTATAATTATAAGTAAAGTAGGTAATGGGGATACGCATCCTGCACAAGAACAAATAAACACAATGGGGAACGATTGCTCGCTACAAGAGGAAACTGAATATATTTTAATAAGAAAGAGTGAACAGTTTAACCAACCCAAAGTGTTACAATTAAACATGACAACAAATAAACACAAATTCCGACCGGCACACAACCCAAAAAAAAAAAAAGCAAGGGAATGTGCCGGCATGGGAATCGAACCCACGACCTTCCGATATCTAGACGGACGCCTTATCCATTAGGCTACCAGCTCCCACTGATAAACGGTGGTTAAAGCTGGGTCTAATGTTATAGCAGTCATGGTATACAATACACACACAAGTATCACGCAAGTACGCATGTGCAGGAGATCATTATTGATGCTTAATCGTTTCCCCAGTATAATTATAAGTAAAGTAGGTAATGGGGATACGCATCCTGCACAAGAACAAATAAACACAATGGGGAACGATTGCTCGCTACAAGAGGAAACTGAATATATTTTAATAAGAAAGAGTGAACAGTTTAACCAACCCAAAGTGTTACAATTAAACATGACAACAAATAAACACAAATTCCGACCGGCACACAACCCAACTTGAAAAAAAAGCAAGGGAATGTGCCGGCATGGGAATCGAACCCACGACCTTCCGATATCTAGACGGACGCCTTATCCATTAGGCTACCAGCTCCCACTGATAAACGGTGGTTAAAGCTGGGTCTAATGTTATAGCAGTCATGGTATACAATACACACACAAGTATCACGCAAGTACGCATGTGCAGGAGATCATTATTGATGCTTAATCGTTTCCCCAGTATAATTATAAGTAAAGTAGGTAATGGGGATACGCATCCTGCACAAGAACAAATAAACACAATGGGGAACGATTGCTCGCTACAAGAGGAAACTGAATATATTTTAATAAGAAAGAGTGAACAGTTTAACCAACCCAAAGTGTTACAATTAAACATGACAACAAATAAACACAAATTCCGACCGGCACACAACCCAACTTGAAAAAAAAAGCAAGGGAATGTGCCGGCATGGGAATCGAACCCACTTTGGTTCGAACCCAAGTTTGACTAATAATAATTAGTCAAACTTTTGAAATTTACCTTTTGAAATCGTTAGTTGTGATATTTATTTCAGAAAAGGAAAATAACTATTATTGTTTGATAGTCCGAAGGGTCATTAGACCGAAAACCCAAACCCTAAACTCTAACCCTATACTTCACCCTTACTATAACCTGAGCCCTAACAATAAATGTAACCATGTTATGACTAATGACCATTCGGACTAATAATAGGCTGTTCCCAAAAATGTTGTCAATCCTAATTCAGTTCTGATTTTTTTTTCTCTGAATGCTCGGAATTGCACTTACACCCAAAGAACATCTTTAAACGTTTTACATAGTACAATACAACGAGTACGTGTCAAGTGGAAACTACTGTACAATACATTAAATATCAAAAGTCAAACTTGGACATGTTCCGAGTTGTTTGGGAACGGGTCACATATCTCAATCCACATTTCCCACGATTTGAGGATAACGGGTTCTTTCAAATTAATATTTTGACTACAAACACTGGTAAATTGCTATTACCATACCAGATTATTGACATTGAATAACGACAAATACATACCATTATACAAATGGCATATTTTGAAAGAACTTAGCAATTGCACATAGTATTTGATAATACTATGTAAATGGAAAGCTGATTAACAATACATTTACAGAATGCTTTATGCAATTCAATGCGCAATACATTAACTAGTGATTACATTTTTTCAATGTATTTAATAATTTACACCGTCATTATTTAATACCCCTTCCAAGATTTAAATATTACGGTTTCTTTGAAAATGTTAATATTTTCGTTAATGTTAATTCAACGCCAAGTTGTTGATATTGAATCATTGTAACACCTACAAAATCTGAATGATTCACAGTTTACAACATGCCAATAAGTTATTTGACCAACTTCAAAGAGCATCACAATTGCAAATATTTTATATTACTAAGTCCTGCAAAGCTGATTTACAAAATATTTATGATATTGCGTCCTATTTAATTGTTCAGTGTGCAGCAAGTTATTGCATTTTTATTCTGTTGCAATGTTCTATTCAGGCTACCAATTATCATAAAAGAGTACTACAAAAATTACAAATCTTTGATATTACTAAATGGGTGCAAAGCCGTTTTACATTACATTTATGTTGTGTCTTATATAATTATTCAGTGTGCAACAAGTTATTGGGATTCATGCCCAGTGATTACATATTTGGTTATTTTTCAATGCATTTTGTATTGAACGGTTTACACGTATTATTATACCTCTCTAAAAACTTTCTATTGCGATTTCTTCCCAATGTTCTGGCTGCCAACTAACACAAGAAATATTATAACACTACATCGATGATGCAAATACGCAAATATTTAGTTATCAATTAAAGCAGTGTTAAATTTCTAATTCAACACCAGGTTATTGATATCGAATCGTGCTAATACTTACTAAATACTGAATAACTTCAAAGAACTTTACGATTGCAATTATTACTTAGTAGAACAGTGTTTTACAATACATTTATGTTGTGCCCTATGTAATTGTTTAATATGCATAATAAATTCTTGCGATACATACATAGAGATTTTTAAAATGTTAATATTTTTACTACCAACTAGAACAATGCTAAACAGCTATAACACCACACGATTATTGATATTGAAACATGCTAATACATACTAAATACTGAATGACTTACATTGTACAAAACTTCGCAATGGGCTAATCCAGAAATTGTCCACACACCCCATGATAACATTGGGATTTCCCACACCTTTCTCCCTCAATATTGTTTGGGAATTCCCATCAGGATATCTCAAAAGAACATCCCCATTTCCCGTCCAGATGCAAATCGGAATGTAAAAATAATTAGGAATTCCCATAGTTTTTTAGTGTTAAATCATATATAAATCTCAATTCCCAAATGCACACCCTAATTTTTGGCTGGGAAATCCCACTGTTATGTTATGGATGGCTCGGGAAATTGCATACGGTATAATTGTGCGAAATCACTCATGGGAAATCCCATATTTCTTTAAACATTAAATTCGTCATCATCGGGGGTGTGGAAAATATCTGGAATAGCCAATTATTGAGTGAAAAGCTGTTTTACAATACATTATATTGCCTCCTATGTAATGTCAACATGCAGCAAGTTCTTGCAATGTACAGTTTCAGTGATTAAATTGTTGTTATTTGTCAATGTATTTTGTGTTGAACGTCTTACATAACTCAGTATCAAGACATCAATATTAGGATTTCTTTCAAATATTAATATTTTTGGTTTACCAACTAGAGAACAATGGTGAAGTACTATTCACACATCATACCTGTTTATTGTTATTAAATCACGCCAATGCTAATCAACTCACATTATACAAAAGCCAGCGTAAAAGAACTTACAACCAAACACAAAAAAAAAAAAAGTCCACACTTGATTAAATGGATAAACTTAGAGCACAATTAATTAAAAGCAATCAAATCCAACATTTGGAAAGAAATCGGAGTGGCTGAGAAATTAATGAATGAATACCACTTGATGTAATTCAAAACGTTTCAGCGTCATTTAATGTGTAAAAGCCTACAAAAGGATATGTTTGAATAGGTATCGCCCATACTCTGAGATTCACTGACTTCAGGTGAATAGAAATCTCTTCAGCTACGCAATCTCACAATGCGTAATCTGTTTGAATTCGCAACTTTTAAAATCGCAATTTTCATCTAAAAAAATGCTCCTCATGTTTAATCAGTTTTATTGCTTTTATTTAAATATATCTATAGTGTTGACCGAATCAAGTGGGGACTTTCTTTTTTGGATGTGTTTATTTTGTGTTGAACGGCTTATACATCTTATTATACCCAAATTATGCTTTTCTTTCAAACTGTTTATATTTTGGCTACTAACTAGAACAATGTTAAACAGCTATTACACCACAACAGATTATGTTAAGGAGAATACACGAGGAACTGTTGATTCTTGAAAAATAATCCACGAGCGGAGCGAGTGGAATATTTTCAAGAATCAACAGTTTCGAGTGTATTCTCTGACTTAAACCATTGCTTTATACTAACAATAATATTCTCTAAAGCTGTGAATTCGTAAGTTACTAGTAATAATAAATGGAGAAAGCAAACATGACATTGTTCCACATTTGTAATTTCTTTATCTGTTGATTCGTATTATTGATATATTTACATTTACAAGGTATCTCACGCACGCAAGACTGGACACACCTGTAATTTCTATATCTGTAGATTCGTACATAATTATAATAATGTCCTTCAAGTGATTAGACAATCAATAGCCATGCACTTCTGATGCGTTTAATAGGTCTCTATTTTGCATAACAAGGACAATTGCCATAATAGTCACGGGTTCATATCAAATGGTCAATAACAAATCATTGCAGCGTTGCACTTGCTTTAGAACTCTAGCCAAGAGTTTGCTCACCGAAGCTAGAGTTCTCGAGTAACGTTGCACCTGAAGATAGCTGGACCTGTGTTGCATTCTGTATATTACTACACACAATTTTATTGGAGATCTTCATGATGATTTGTTTTATTTGCCATATACGGAAATTATCGAAAATACTCAGAAGTAAGGATACTAAGCAATGAAACTCAAGTTCTCCGTGTATCGAGTGTTCGGTTTAGGAACAACCATGCAATTATGGAAATTATTTGTGATCTTCGTTGAAATGCATCCCGTATTCATAGTAATTTGGATAATTGCAATTATTCGATGGAATCATTCAAAGGATATATTGTGGATTCACGGGATTTGTTTTGAAGATGTCTTTCGAAAAGGGAAAAGGACCTAAAACATGATTCTATATTAGTTGAACAAAGGTAAGCATGTGTCCCATTTTAAATGTGTAAACAGAGGAAGAATTCGTTTTATTTGGTTGGTCTGAACCATAATACCTGCATGTCCCTGAACTTAAGCGGCAAAAAACAACAACAAACAAATAAAAAGAAACCACAACAAAACTTCGACGCGGAAAAAAGCATCGACCTCAACTTCCAGGCCTACTGGCTACTGATCGATATAGGTAAATATTCAAGCATGCCAGATACCACCAGATAAAACAAAATGTAGTTTGTACACGAAAGACAAATAAAAATTAAACAGAAAATAGATCTACGGTGGCTAATATCATTAATAAACATGCACAAAACAAACAAATAAATAAACAGATAGGCCTAAATGCATTGATACAGAATGTGTATTATAAGTTTCCTAAATAAAAAATACGTAAGCGACTAAAATGAAAAAAAAAAAAGAAAAAGAAAAAAGAACAGAAAAGAAAAAAAAAACGACAAAAGATAAAATATTTTTAATTAAAATAAGTTGAAAAAAAAAAAACATAGGTCTATGCAAATCTTGGCGGAATAATATGTTTATGACACAAATGAAAGTGTAATGGCCGAATTACACTCAAAATGCACAATTTGCGTTATTATTTGACATACAAATACAATTTTGTAGGCCTATAGGCCTACAATTATAAAAGCTCGGTAGGCCTATTATATAATTTTGGAAAAACGTAAGTTCAGCGCATGTACAAATAAAGTATTGTATTCATTGTATTTTTTAGTGTAAAATGGTTTCATAATTTTTGAATGTCGTTCATTTTATTTTATTTGTTCATGATATTATGATAATGTTCCTTTTCCTATCACTTAATTTAGAAACAGCCGTAATTCTATTCAATAAACTGTAGATTACATGTTTTGTACGAATCCACACTTCTCTGTACGAATCCACACTTAACTGTAGATTCGTGCAGAAAAGTGTTGATTCGTAAAAAATAATCTACAGTTTATTGAATAGACTGACGTCACAGCAATGGTTTAATGATAAAGAATCATACTAATACATACTATTATCTGTTCCAACTTCGATGATACCGCTGTCACACTCAAAGAGGTATTAAGGTTAGCAACTTGCGATTTCATAGTTCACAGCATCTTGCGAGTTGTAAAAATGGCAAAAATTGCATCGATCATTTCATCGCGAGAAGAATTAAAATATCACAGATATACTTTTGTAGGTCCTGTGGTTCTTGAGTGATGTTGTAAAGAGGGCTGAAACAACAACACTTTTATAAAACGTACATAACTCATTAACAACAATAAATCAATCAATTTTTCAAACTATATGATTTGTAGAATGAACTTTTGCAAAACATCAGCGTGTTATTTTTCAATAATATATTGATTTAAATAATGAAAATTATTTTTTACTGCTTCGACCAACAATACCTAGTCTACCCTTAATATCTGGCTTCGATGACACCTGTCACTTCCGAGAAGTTTTAGAGTGATTTGATGAGACAGGTGCCCAGTTCAATTCTTAGCAAATCAATGCAGTATTGATTACATCTTTATTTACTCCATTGCATTCACACACACGAACCTCCTCTGACAGTAAATGGAATTTGTCCAGCGTGACGTCACTAGGTGTCACCGTAGCTGGAACGTATAATAGTGATCGGATGAGACAGGTGCCCTGTGCAATACTAAGCAAATCAATGCAAATAAATTACATTTATACCCACAGTGTGATCATGACGGCGAACATGTAACTTCATGTATATTTTAGTTTCAATGTTTGCAACAACAAAAAAAAAACTTTCGTAGTGATTGACTCTATATAGTACAAACGTCAAAGCTAAATGATCATATCTGATAGGCCTAGTGCCTTCCAAGGTCCTGATGGTTCACAATTGTAAGTAAATTATTGTTCCTTTATTAGGATTGCAGGATTTTGCAGCTATATAATTTAGACTTGCAACAAAATAGCCCAAACCTTTTACAGAGTTTTGAGTAGTGATGAAAAATTAACAGAGCCTGTAGGCCTAACAAATCATGCTGTGTTGTCAAAATAAATGTTTTTGCAACTTTCATTGGTTATTTCAATATTGCACCATATCACGAGATCAAAATACTACCATTCTAAAATGTCCGTAGACCTTGCCCACAAATTCTGTAAATATCCCTTTCAACAACCAGGATTCTTCCGTAACTAACCCACTTGCTTAAAGGCTTTAACTTGTGAATAGATAACGGAATTGCTTAAAATCGTAAACTATTTTTCTTAGCAGCGCAATCTAAACTTCTGAAATAAGAGTTTGTTTTGTAACTTTTATGGTTGTGCCTTTTTAGCTTTATTTTGTTCAATCATTGTCTTTTATAGTGATGTATGTAAACGAGTCATGATAAATTTCTCCATTTACTTGAATTGCAATATACACCACCAGAAGCTCATCCGGATCTACATAGGCGTCGTCAACGATACTCAGGCTAACTGTAGCATCAGTCTCGGCAGGCACAAAATTTACGGGTTCGTCCTGAAGAGGAGTATAGTCAACACCGGCTGTCGCTGTAAAATCTGCCGTGTTCACAACTGCAATGAAATAATAAGACGCGTAATTGAATATTAATTATGTTTTCTTTTCTATATATTTTGTTTCGTTCCACCCCTTTTCCACTTTTGATTAGGATTTGGATCGAATCTCCAACCAAATTAATTGATAATGTGCAAAATAAATTTATGATATGAAATGAGATTTGGAAATTTACATTTTAATAAATAAGAAAAATTAACATTTGTTCATGTTTCATGGAGTATATAGTACATGTATATAAATAGCGTTCCAAATACTATATGTTTAAACACCAATGTGAATTATACGAAAGTAAAACTACCGAATATTTCTCATGAATTAGGTAACGAAACGTAATTTCTAGATCAATAGTTGTCTTTGTAAACACACATTTGTAAATATTGACGGATTATAGGTACTACACATTCATTATATAAATGTCTTATGTGTCGAGGGTCATTCCAAGGTATTTAGATGTTCGAAATGTTTAGGTAAGGGGCACACAATTAGATAATCCAGAAGGCATAATTCGACTAGTGAGTGCAATCACAAACCTTAGTAAACTACTAGGGTATGTGGTGCAATATAGGCCTAGTCGTTTGCACCATTCTAAGGAAACATTTCTTGCCAAATTGTTGACCCCATTTTTATTTCGCCAGGGCGCTCAAGAATCTAAACAGGGCACACCGTCGACTTCCTATACGATAAATATAAATTTAATACTCCGTTGGTGAGCGACGGGCGACTGGTATTTCACCGAACGCAAGAAAAGGAGTTCTATCTGATTGGCTAGCAATCGATCGCTTAGGTCGCTTAGTAGTCAACTACAAACTCAAAACTGAGCAATGTGTTCAATTCGATTGAAATCGATATTCTATTATTGCCGTAGATAAAGAGAGTGACAGTGTGTCAATAATGTACATTGTATTGCAACTGGATTTTACATGCATTCTTTTATATAATTTTTTTCTCAAAGAGTTGAAAATGATCACAATTTTTACTCAGGATTTCAAATTTTTACCCGCAAATTGCAGTTAAACATATCCACAGCAAAATACCGGTCCTCACTAATTAGTGTATTTAATTTCCAGTTAGTGTATTTAAGATAAAACCTGACAACAAATAAAATTTTCTTGCAATAGAAATATCATATGGGATACTGATATGGTAGGCCGCAACCGCCACAACGTGGAGCTGCTACGCGTAGCTGACTTTTTGCTCCGTGGAGCCAAATTGACCAATCATGATCATGTTAGAGTTTTTCATTACTCGGAGGTAAAACTGACTAATTAACGTGAAGCGAATTTATTCATTAAGAATTTGCCAGACGAGCGTCACGTAGTTGCAAGATATCCTCGGTCACGAAAGTTATGATTCAAAAAGTAGTTTATGAAAAGTACGAACTGACTTATTATTAAGATGGACATGCACTCATAAGAAACTCATACAGTATTGTACATAACTATATAGCTAGGCAGAGTGGTGGTAAACTATGCACACAGTTCTGCGATCTGCAGTGTATCGCCGGGAGGTAATTTGTATAACTTGCGTGGTGTCCCTGCGGAATTCGACCTTCAGAAAACTGCATACCAGTTCGGAGTTACTTTATATACTAGTAGTAGGCCATACATACTGTAGTTACTGTCCGTTTTCCTATACACAATACTCAGTGCGCTCACCATTGACGCGTGACCTCTACAAATAGTGTATGTTATAAGTATAGCCCATTGCCTAGTTGACGTCACTGTGTAAAAAATAACCGGCCAATATTTAAAGTATTCTCTGAAATTCTAGAAAATATAGTTCTGTAACATGTCCTAAATTTTTAGCTAATTTAGGTGTTTGGAAATATTGGTACTTAAGTGTTTTAAGAAGGATATGTAAACGACAGATAACACCAAAAAATATGAAGAAATTATTTCTAAACCGTGTTAAGTCATTAAGATTCTCATTTTCAAGAACGCTGGTTAACAATAAGCAGACTATTGTCTCATTTCGTAAACAAAAGCCCACAGTATTGTTACCTTGCGTTCGCTTTATAATCGTTCACCCAACTGAAACTATAATACCAGCTCATTGCTCATTGCACAGGTAAAACAGACACAAGTGCAGTGTGTATTTAACCAGAGAAGATCTGATGTAACATAGTTGAGCTGTTTTCATTGAGTGTTATCTTGGTTTAATAGCTTTTAATAGGGTTTAAGTCCTTCAAAGGTCGTGGTGAGTTCTACTGTAGACATGACTGCATCATGATTATTTTAAAGTCAACAACATTCAACAATATGATCACCGTGATAGTATGAGAGTATCAGTACCGTGGGTGTCAGCGATCCTGGTCTGATACAGTAGACAAACAAACAAACAAACACGCCACACACATGACACATGCATGCAAGGTAACATTGACTATACACTAATCAAACAATGGTATTGATCATGTACAACTGGTCGTGGTTCATTTACAATCGATTCATTTAAAATCCCCATAGTAAACATTAATTTTGACAAGAGTTTTCTCTCTCTGACAAGGATGCATCCACTGGCTCCGCGTAATGAAAAGATCTAACATGATTGGTCAATTTAGCTCCGCGAAGCAAAAAGTAAGCTACGCGTAGCAGCTCCACGTTGTGGCGGTTACGGCCAGCCATATATTGATCATGCGAAAATCGTAAAACATAGAATAGAAACAGTGTGGCAGGCTCTCAAAATCTCAAATTGTATGCTTAGCCTGAGTCGCACGGCCTATCTCGAACAAAATCATTATGCGTAGTTGTTGAAAAACGTGAGGATTCATCGTACTATCACGGCAATTTTTAACACGAAGATATAGGGATGATGACGGTGTGCAGGAGGTATTAACTATTACAGCCATCACTAGAAAAAACTGATGTGGAAGTGAGAGTCTAGTTGTGGTCTTACTATGTAGGGTGTTCTGGGTGGGAAAATCACAATCCTAATTGTAAGACTATCCCTGCAGTGGCGTACCCAGGGGGCTGGAGAATAGGGGGATTTTGCCGCCCCTTCATCAACAGCCCGAAAAGTTTGAAAAATTGAAGAGCAATCCGCCCTTTTTTCTTTAATAATTCTTTTTGCTGCTCCTTCTTCTGCCACCCCTTATTTTTGCCGCCCCAGTTTTTATCCGGGGGTCACGCCCCCAATCCCCCCCTCATATACGCGCATGCTCCGTGCCCTCTAGCTAATTACATAACAAGGTCAGTCGCGTCCCACCAGCCACGCACATTTAACAATATACGACGAATAGTAGTCCATAAAATTTCTCCGACTGGGTGCATATCCCCCGACTAGGTGATTTCCCCCGACTGACTGGCAAAAGTGGGGTGGTCCATGGCACCCCCCTTTTGTAATACTTTTACTGAAATTGTAATTTTCTACCAATTTGGTTACTTTTGATGGAAAATATTTTGCAAATGGTTGATACCACTATCATCACTATAGTGCACATATTTATACAGTTGGGTGGAAAAATTGGGATTTTTTACTCATTATGGTTCGTCTCTAATCTGTAACGGACTTTTCCCTCTTATTTTTACATGAAAGTTACTGAGAAGTCTTAAGAATTTCTGAATTATGCAAAATGGTTTGCTAACATTACATAGTTGTGTTCGTGATCTGTAATCACAGCAATATCTAGCCTTATAATTTATCTAGTCCTGCGTGAGATTTTGTGTCTTTCAAAAAAGATGAATTACACTGTGTGTTGTGTGCTCCTCATTAAACATTAGGCCAAAAACATGAAGCTTAATGACGACAACATATTACTCATGCTAAGACGACTTAGGCTAAATGCGATATGTATATTTACTATGAATATATTTCAAACTCACCAACTACTCCTGCGTTTGTACAGTCCGGTAAACATGTCCTTGTTATAGTGATGGCTATAGCGCCGTCTGCTTCACCAACAACATATTCTCCAAGGATGGAAAATGGTTTTGCTTCTATTCAGGAAATAAAATAATGATAAAAGAAAGTAATGAGATCTACGGAACATACATGTAAACTCTATTCAGATATGACAATATAGGCCTACCATAGCCATCACTGTTCTTCAATCATGGCATACGGAACATGTTATCCAAACTCCTGAAATATAATCTCTGTCATCATGTATGAACAGAAAAATGTAATAATGTAAAATATGCAGAGATTGACTCATTATCATTATTATCCATTGTATCAATGGTCATACAATCTATTGTATCATACTTATGGTTTTTACCATGCATTACCATGTTGTATTATTATATTATGTATCAATTGTATCAAGAAACATTTAAATTGTATCAAGAAACATTTAACATTTAAACATTTAAATTGTATTTCTGCCTTCACTTTATAATAAGAGAATTGCAAATATTATCATTATACTATTATATGTATATTATTATGTTGTTATATTGTAATATTATTATGTTATCATATTCCTATAATATTATATTAAAACATTATAAATGTTAAATATTATTATTATTATCATGTATTACGTTTATTATGTTTTTTATATGTATTCACTGAGCGTGTTTGTAGTGAGACAGCTTAGCCGTTAATTGGCGTTTATCAGCGTTTACACATAACATGGAAGAAAGAGATAAGAAGGAACCACAACGAACGCATTCACTTTGTCCACTCCCTTTACCGACATTTAGTTGACATTGTTATTCATGAGGATTTACTTTGGTCAATACCCCGCGTTAAATAGGTGATTGGTATTGTATTCCATGTATTTGCATGTCTTCTGGAGCGTGTGTGAAGGATGATTTGAACTAATGACCTTCCGTGCAAGCACCCTATAGGATTTTCTTTGGTGACGTGATCATCGGTCATTGATGGCCTACATCTTTTTCTTCCATTTTGCCCAATTTGTCTGAACTTTGATGACTTTTTTCTCAGAGTTGGCAGTCTTTAACACTGAAACGAGTTAGCTAGTTACGATTATACACATATAAACTATTAAATTAAACATGTTTTATGTACCGGACTCAACCGGAACATTGTGCATTATTTAAGAACATTTTACATCTATTTTTCATCGAAAAAGTCACCAAAATCTCACCTTATTTGCTAAAGATGAAACTCAGCAAAAAAACGGCCGATTTTGATTACCTTTTCGATGTTTTATAGGACATGTTCTACACAACACGATCAAGAAAACAGTTTGACTGTAGATCCCAAAACAAAGCTAACTATACATGTTCAGAGCATCAGTGAAATTCCATAATCTTACTTCTGGGTAGCGTTTGTTTGTTCGTGGATGGGTTTGTTATAAATTTTTTCCAGTAATGATTTTGCCAAGCATCGATCGCGGTAAATGGATCATACATGAAAGTAAGTACCATTGATAGCTTTTCTTTTCATGCGTCAATAGATAAGCGGATTAAAACTTGGCCGATCGAAGTCGTTGTGGTTCCTTCTCATCTCTTTCTTCCATGCACATAAGTACTGCCAAATCAATTTATACCATCACAGTTGTATTTCCGTTCATTATGCATTTCAATCATACATCATATTGTTGTTCTCGGTTTATATTGATTTAATTGTTACTGCTTAAAATATATTGCTATTTATTTATACCATTGACTTTTGTTTACATTTAATATTATTACTCTGTTGAGCTACTAGTGTCACTTGCAATGTTGATGATTGATGAAATAAAATATGAATGAATGAATATGAATGAACTCAAACAACATGGTATATGCTCAATTCCAGCCAAAGCGGGACAAAATTCTCTCTGGGGGCCATTTTTAAAATGTTTTCCTTTTCAATTCTAGACTTATCAAATGAGACGATCATATCTAGTGAATCATCAGGTGGAAGTGCCATCGGATTGAAAAATAACTTTTCTTGCAAGACCAAATAAAGTGTTAAATGCGCATATGCATGTTACCCACGAATTCAAGCCCTTTTCACCTGTTGTACGCCATAAAATTTCACTTTCTTTAATATCTTTCAATATTTTATGTGTGACTCATATACACTAGAAATCGGTGAAGACTTTGAACGTAAAATAGAATTTTATTACATATATCTACAAAGAAATATGTTGGTTATTACAAATTTTAAGAAAGAACCAGGTGTATAGTTAAGATTGTGTCAATTCTTCGAACTCTTTCCAAAGTGGCTGTTATTTAACATTACTGTATTATTTCGAAAGATTAGAATAAATGCTTAATATAAATATAAAGTTAGATTTTGTATCTCGTCGCAGGATGAGGATCTCGGATGGATTCGTGGGTAACAGCGTCTGGAAAATAGCAATTCCTATTAATTTTTTTTAAATAAAAATAAAAAATACTTTTCCGTATGTCAATAATTCAGGCTGCAATGGCACTAAAATGAATTTTAATCAAAATACAGACTACATGGAATATTTAGAATGGATCATTATGGCATTTTGGGTATAAAAATTTTGAGAATAATGAAGTTGCCAAATTCAAATAGACAGAGCAAACAGTTTTATATTATTATTTTAGTAAAATCATTCCATATTTTCATGCAGCAATATTCTATTAACTCGTGTTTGACAGTTCCTATGAACTAAAACACTATCAATACATTGTTAACTATAATTTAAGTAGGGATTCGTGGGTAACCAAAATGTTCGTGGGTAACACATATTTGAAGGTATGTATTGGTAAGTGGCAAAATAGAAAATATTACAGAAGGTTGGAAACCACCATGCGGTTATTCCTCCATTGTGTTTCAATGATTCCCGTTTCTCTAACCAATTGCATTTACCCAAAAAATGGCAATTTAGGATAATCAATCAAAACTTCATGATGCAGCTTCAGTATACCTTCAAGAGGACGCTATTAAACAGGACTGTTTTGGAACCTATTTCGCATGTTTTCAAAATGTTAAGATGCATAAGAAACATATAATTTACGAGTAAATCCTTGGATTCGTGGGTAACGCCGAATTCGTGGGTAAAGCTATAAGTACTATAGTACCGTTTGGGGTTTGCGTTTCTTAGGTGTATAAACTGTAAGTACTGTCAAAATTATAGCATACCCATGGCTTGAATATGTGCTGATTTAAACTTAAAATAAACAATCTCCTTATTTTTCAAGATTAGCATCTATTCGGGATTCGTGGGTAACAAAAGTTTAAACCGTCGTAGATTCTTTTTTAAAGAGGTGAACGTATTTTTACGATTTACGATTTTAAGCGCTTGTCAAACTAAATTCAGTGTCCAAAGTCATTAAATGTTAATTTAAGTTATGGCAATTATATTTGCTGGACTCGTGGGTAACAGTTGATACGTGGGTAACGTCAAATTTGATTTTATGGAATTTTATGGGTAAAACGTATTTGCATAAAATAATCACTTGGACCTCAGAATTATAGAACGAAACTTCGTTTCATGATATAGTCATTTATGGCATATTCACTTAACATTTTTCAGAACGATCATTTTATTTTTGATACGCCGGTAACAAAATTATTAGCCAAATTGACTTAATGGCCTCTAGAGTCCACAAATTTTTGTGGAATTCAATCGTTTTACATATGATGAGAGATCATGCAAACGTCTTTCTAACGGTAATAATTTCATTTTGATTGAAGGACATTCAATGACATATATGGTGCTTTATCTTTGAATTCGTGGGTAACGCCAATTCATTTAAGCTATCAAAACTTGTCCTCTGGTATGACTTGCTAGTAAAGGCCTATATGCACAAAGAGAGCACATTGGACGTGACATGATATGCTCCATCAATAACGTGATTTCCTTTATTAATGACATTTTAAAGTGGGAAGTTAACATAGAGAGAATTTTGTCCCGCTTTCGCTGGAATTGACCATATACTTATTAGGTCTATTTGTCTTTTATTCATTAATTGGTGAATGACCATTTTGTTACCTATATATTGCGTTACGAAGTAGCAAAACTTTCTCTTTTTTTTGGAAAATCAAAATGATACTTTCAGAAAAAGTTGCACTTTTCAACATTCTATACATGTAATGTACAAAAATGCATGCAGCCAATCTCTTGTAGCCACATCATGAGTGTCACACCTTTATCCAAGAAAGCCATCATTTTAAATCAAAATGTAAGATGCTTCAACTGACCCAAAACTGACCAAATAGCTAATTTCTCCTTTCTAGAGATTTTATCATTTTTGAAACAACTGCTTATTAAAAACATTTTACGCCAAAATTAAGTTCAACAAATCTTTGTTTTGCACTGAATGATGGTTGCATGGGTGCCTGAATGATCAGCGACAGAAAGGTGAAGGAATTTTTCTGAAAGCATCATTTTGGGAAAATGTGATTATTTTTGACCAAAAATATTGTTGAAAAACGATTCCTCTATTCACAGCTTTTTGAATTTTTCAAATCAACAAAATAAATGTCAAGTTATACAAAGAAATGTTTTGTAATTTTAGGGGGGTATTTCTTTTGAACCCTGTATATGGCCTCGTTCGCTCCTGGAAATTTATATTGATTTTATAAAGCAAAAGGCTATCCCCTCTTATAACCTATCGACAGGTCTAATTTTTATAATGAGGTGTCACCGGGTTTGGAACAGATAATAGTTTTGTGTATTTATAACACAAATATGCAATTTTCGTTAATTTGGATATTTAAGGTAAGTTGTTATGGCAAAAAAAAAAAAATTGGCATTGAAAATAAATTTTGCCGCCCAAAAACTGCTCATTTTTTATCCTGCCTGCCCTCTTATAAACATTTTGTTTATTCCCCGCCAAAAATTTGCATCGAAAAAAGATTGCCTCGCCTTAAAAGTACATTCAACTTACTGAAAGTTGGTAGTGTTAAAGTGCCATTAGCGTCGTCGCAAGTTAACGTTTCAAATCTCATTGAAATATATATGTCTGATGAACTGGTGAGAGGTTGCACTTCAATCGATTCAGCTGCAATCACGTTTTCAAATGATATAATATCGTATGCATATATCGCCTGGTGGTTAACATAAAATATCTATGACAGAAAAACATGAAGGGTTATTACATTAAAAAACGAATTGGTAGGTATGATTATTATATTACTGTTGGTAATTGATATGTAGCCATGAAACTCTTACCAAACTGTCAAGACAAAAACCTAACATATTGTGCGATGTAATATATCCCCCAAGAAAATCTCACTGTCACAGTCCAATAAGAGGTATTTTAATTTTAATTTGTCTTATCATGTTTTTATATCCCCAAGTACAGGGTGTCCAAAAAAGAGATCCCCCACACGTTGCAATGATGTTATCTGCTACCATCCAGTCTTGACGTGACGAATGCATGGACTAAACGCTCAGTGGCAGGTCGATCAAGATATTTACGTATCTTCCCAATTTTGTGTATACCGAAGGAACACGGCAGATGTTACGGACGTGTTGCTTCAGAAGTAATGTACTGTCTAACACAACTCTAAGATCTTTGGCAAAATCAGATGCTTTGATTTCGGCATCACCAATATATACTGGAGAAAGAGAAGACGATTTTCTGTGTTGAGAATGAAAATGCACAATTTTAGTCTTCGCATCATTCAACATATGCTTGTTGGTGATTGCCCAAGCTCTTACATCGGCGACACACATTCCAAGTTTATTGACAGCCTCTGGATTTTCAGATGATTTCAGAACCATATGACATAGATAACATGTTGGATGCCACTATACGCACTTATAATATCACTTAATGGTCCAGTATACAAGATGAAATCCAGAGGACCCTTAACCGATCCTTGAGGAGTACCACAAGGAAGGGGAAATGTGTCAGAGAGAACTTTGTCCGCTACAACAGCTTGAACGCGGTCCTGTAAGTATGACATGAACCAGTTCAGCACTGTTCCGTCTAATCCGTACCTGCTCTGCAAACGTTCGAAGAAGATAGAATGGTTGATGGTATCAAGTGCCACTGAGTTGTCTAGCAACCCTAACACCGCTTCATTGCCAGCATCCGTGGAGTGATATTGACGGTACGCCGATTGTGCTGCCGAGAAAAGTTCATTTTCTTGCAGGTAGGTTTTCAGCTGGGATGCTACCACTTTCTCTAGAAATTTAAAGGTGAATATTAAATTTGTCACTGGTCTGTAGTTGTTTATGGGAAGGTTCTGTTTTCTTGATGCGCGGTTTTACGTGTGCCGTTTTGTAAATTGATGGCACATTCTCCAATTTCAAAGAACCATTTATGATCTGCATAATGTATGGCAGTAATATGTCAATGCAGTCTTTCAGTAGAAATGTCGGCCCTGGATCCAAGTTACATGTTGTTGATGCAGATTCTTCGATTATCTTCAGAACAGTCTCTTCTGATACCTGTGAAAACTCTGTAAAATGACTGTTGCAGCTCTCTGGAATGTCAACACTGATCTTAGGTGGAACGGTAGCATTGAGAGTGTCACTAAGTTATTGACTTCACCTTGTCATGGAAAAAGATACCAAAGTTGTTAGCTAGGGTTTTGGCACAGGTGTGCTCAGGCAAAATGTGTCCAGAGTTGGGAGAACAGAGCTTATTTACACTACGGAAGAGATCTTTGTCATCACTCTCCGAAATTTCAGTCTGGTAATGCCGACATTTGGATTGTTCAATAAGTTCTCTATATGTCTTGCATTATTCCTCATAAAATTGCTTGTCAATTTCGAGATTGGACTTGACCATTATGCATTCCAGACGTCGCTTAACCCGTTTAGCTTTACGAACTTCCTCCGAGTATCATGGTGCGTTTGGTGTCAGTGTAACGTTTGGTCTGTTGTTATATGTCCCCAAAATAATCCATAATATTCATTAAAAGTTTTTGTTTTTTGTCATCAAACATTAATTTTCACTTGTTTTGAGATTTGTCTCCATTTGTTTGTACATGGAATATTCTAGAAGGCTAATGATTAAAGTTATCAAGTAATTCATATCTAGTAATGTGTAGAAGTTTCTCGATCATAATGGAATTGAATAGAACATGATTACCACAGTAGTAAATGCTGCTGGCACTATGCCAATAATCATGGCACAGTACAGTAGAATACACAATTAACCTGATTGGTTTGTGTTGAACTAATGTGTTATTTATAGATATGATGTAAACAGATTAATGAGTCTGATTGGCTTGTGGTGATGTAATGTAATGTGCCATATATGGGATGATTAAGTGATGTAATTTACCATAAATAGTTTAGATTAATCTAAAATCGTAAGAAATAGTATATAAAGCCTGGAGAGGAAATGATTAGCAGAGGCTGTATGATGTTCTAAGAGGGAACTCTGTGAAATTATGTTAGGCAGTATTGGTACAAAGTTACCATAATTGAAGTCTTCAAACTTCAGTTCGCAGTTCTTGTGTTAGAGAGAATTAAATACGCCAAAGGCGGTAGTAGAGCCAATAGTGCTTGATTGTGCTGTCGACTCAAAGAAGCGGCAGACTGAAATGTCTCCATCATCGAACTGTGGTATTTTGCTGGACTAACATAGTCTGTCAAGTGGAGCAGAAAGCTCAAGAGATCTCCGAGAGAGGAGTTTACGGTCAACATAGAAGACCATTTGGAGAACACTAGCATATCAGCTAGGTTAGTGAAAATATAGTCATCAGGACTTTGGACTGAGATTGTGGTAAACCAGGGGTTTACATTGGATAGACAGGATCTCGGACATTGCCGGATCTTGGATCAAGAACTGACACCATCCGCGGAATCTCATCAGAAAGTCAGCCAATCAAGATCTCCAGGCTTGGTTAAGTAAATATAGCTAAAGATATTCTTTGAAATAATTTTGATAATTGTTGTAATTTTGTATAAGGATTTAATTGATGGCCATACTGCACTAATTAATAAATAACCATAAGTTGTTCTATGTAATTAACAGTGCTTTTGCGTGTTTGGTGTTGCGTGAACTCGGAAGCAGGTGATTTTGGCCTGGGTCATTTTAATGACCATAACACTTTTCAGGGGCATGTTTATCGAGTAGTTCACGGAGCACAGGTTAAACTGCTCAGCTAATCCAGATGTATTAGAAGCAGTAGCCAAAGCAAGCGGAGATGATCGAATGTCGTCTTTAAACTGATCAATGCTAATGTCGCGTAGTTTGCGATAAGTCAAGTTCTTGGAAACAGAAAACCTGGTAGACCCCCTCTAACATACGTAGATGTATTGAAACAGGACACCGGACTGGATGTTATGGATTTAGGAACGGCCATGCAGGACAGAAGGACTTGGCGTGCTGTTGTAGTTCGAGGACACCACTCATCTTGAGCAAGTAAGCAATCACGCTCTTTCTTGAGGTAGAAGGACGAGGAAAGTCAAGCACTGCAAGTAATGCAACATGATCCGAGGGTTGACCTGGGAGCAGCTTAGTAGCACACACAGGGTGGTAAACCTTGCGAGTGATTAAGAGATCTAAGGTATGTCCGCCCTTATGAGTGGGTCCATGCATATGGTGATGGAAATTAGCAGAATCCAGGATGTCTAAAAACGATATCGCTTCCCTGTCGGTATGGTCATCAACATGGAAATTGAAGTCCCCAGTCATAATGAAATGACTACATATTGTCATTGTTTCCTCCAATAAAGACGAGAACTCGCGTAAGAACATTCCTGCTGTTAGTTTATTCTCGGTGGAAGGCGGAGGCCTGTATATGGCAAACATCCTCAACGCAGATGAATTATAGGTCACCGAAAGGTCCATATGCTCAAAACTGTTGAACTGTATTGCATCATTCAATGTCACCTTCAAAGCACTTCAGTAAATCACACAAACACCTGCCCCACGTGATGGGCGAGGTACATGGTAGTCCGGTAATGTCGAATTTAAATCTGCAATGACAGTATCATCATAAACATTTCCCCATTTTTTTTTTGGGCGGTGTGCGCCCTGCAGTTGAGCTTTGTAAACACTCCTGCAAAATCCATTTAAATCACTTCAATCTTAACCCATCCAAGAGTTATTTGCTCATATTATGGACATTTAACATCTTGTCCAACCATATTATGCATTTTTGTGGGTTTAGAAGTTAAAATTGAGGCGCTTTCAAGATTGACCACCAGTTAAGCTTAACTGCATTATTCATCGTATAAGCTTAAAGGGAAGAAGTGGTCGTGACAGACTGACAGTGATACCAGTACCTCTACCAGTAACAGGCTGACATCCTTAACTGTTAAGCTCTTGATTCTTCAGTCAATAAAGGTGAGATCTGTCCTTATTTTCTATCCTGGGAAATGGCTGTCTTAGAGATGTGGCGTTGGTTTAGACTACTAGTACTGCTGCTCCTGTCATCATGTGGCCACGGTCAAGATAATGTAGCTGCTCCAGCAATGCATATGACTGTCACGAATTTTCAGACAATTGTTACCAAGGGCTTCATGCATAAACCAGTAACATACTATGCTAAATCCACCTGCACTTACCAGCTACCAGCTATGCAGGGTTATCAAGTTGAGCAATGACATTCAAGAAAACCCAGACCCTGTGTGTAACCCATGTGGTACATGTGACCGCCCGTGGCTAAAAACCATCGCCATCTCTCATGTGAAACATGTAAAAGGAAGTGTCCCGTCACCTGCGGCAGAATTTCAACAGCCGAGTTTAGATGGATGTCGTCTCAAAATTCCTCCTAGATTTGCCCTCGTTGTTTACTGCATGAACTTCCTCAACAGATTGATGATGAATCTGAGTTTGTCTACTGGCATAGTTCCTTCAGCATGGATGATCACCATTCTAATAAAGTCCCAGTTACGTTTGGGGTCCGTCAGGGCTCAATCCTTTGAACGCTGAACTTGCTCATGTTTTCCAGTGGTTACAATCCAATTATCTCACTCTTAATGTAAAAAAAACAATCTATGTTAATTGGTACCCATCAAAGACTCAGTCGTACTCAAAGCCAGCTTAATATTAGTATCATGGGTGAACAACTTGATAATGTTGACCATTTTAAGTATCTTGGTATTTGGCTTGATCCATCGCTTTCATGGAGTTTCAACATTGACAAACTTGTGTCCAAAATTAATCAACGCATCGGTCTTCTTAGAAGAGTACGTAATATCTTGCCAAAGGCTACCTTAAATCTTTTATTTAATCTTTAATTTTACCTCATTTTGATTATTGTGATGCTGTTTGGGGAAACACTTGTACTACCCATCATTCAAGGCTTGATAAACTGCAAAATACTGTTGGGAAGGTCATACTCGGCCTTCCACGTAGATTTCCCACTGATGTTTTATTACAAATGCTTGACTGGAAAAAAACTTTGTGATCGGCGTTCAACACATCTCAATATTTGGTATACAAAAGCCTTGCTCAAAAACTTCCTTCCAATTTGTGCAATATTTTCAACTCAGTTTTTGATAGTCATATTTATAGTACGAGAGCTGGCTCTCATGAAAATCTGGTTCAAATTGTTATGTAGAAACAAATCATATGAAAGAAAATTTATCTCTAGGGGGTGGTAACTTTTTATAATCTGCCTGTCATGGTCAAACAACCTCTTCCTGCTAGTGTTTTAATTTTAAAACAGATTATTTCTTAACGTTTGTATTTTACACTTGTATATTAATAAAGTATTGTTGTAGTTAGCTTTATTTCTCTATACATGTACGTTTAAGAATCTGTATATTTCATATGTAATGTTTTAACCTTTTGAGGTATTTTGTTTGGCCCCTGGACACCCATGGAAAACAGTGTTATTACTGATTGGGTATCCCCAGGCTAAAGAAGATGTAATAAATAAATCCATAAATAACCAAGATTCGGTGATGACAAGGATGTCAAGATCTTTGTCCATGATCAGATCGCATATGGATGTCATTTTCTCGTTCATAGAGCGTGCATTCCAAAGTTTGGGCACTATACCTGGCTGCTTATGTTTTGTTGATTAGTGTTTAAAGAATGGGGTAGGATGGAGAAGAGGGGGCAGCCCCCTCCCATGTGACATTCTGTCCTCCTGCTTGACCCTTCCTCTGTTGGATGCTGGCCGCCGTAATTTTGTTTTGCGTTTTTAGGCCTTTTTACCTCATATTTGTCAATGTTTCCCATTGCAAGTCGTCTTGTCCGGGCCCCATGCCCTCCTGAAAGAAAAACCTTGACAACGCCACTGGGGAGTGCAAGTGGGGTCTTATAGAAGGGAAAAAGTTTGAGAGAGGGATGTTATGATGGAGGGGTGGGAGGGGAGAAATGTGCAAAATGCAAAATGTGTCCTGGCAGTGCGTCAACTGCGGCATGCCTAACTTCTCCTCAAGCCTGTTTGATACAACTACGATAATAAAAACCAGTAATTCTTTCTCTAGTTTGGACACAAGTAGCACCTGTAGCAGGGAGCGGAGTAGTATTAGCTCTGTTAACAGCCCTGGTTTACCTTTGTCATCATCCTCTCCTACTGTTCACAGTAATAAGGGAAAGACCAAGCCCAAGCCATCCGCACCAATGAAAATTATCAACATCAATTTTCAAAGTGTCAAAAATAAGAAAGAGGAACTTGGCAACTTAATTGACTCTGTAGACCCAAGTATCATCATTGGCACAGATACCTGGCTTAACAGTAGCGTCTATAGTTCCGAGATATTTCCACCATGAAGTCATCCGTAAAGATCGTAAGGATGGATATGGAGGTGTTTTGCTTGCCGTCCGAAAAGATTATGTCTTTGACCGTATAGAAACTGTTGAAGATGTTGAGTCAAATTTTGTGAAACTCACCCTTGACAAAAACACTGCTCTCATTGTGGGTTCATTATATCGCCCACCAAACAAACAATCTCGAGTACTTGGAAAAAAAACTTGGAAAGATGTGCTCCCAGAAATTGCCACCAAATTCCGCAATGCTGTTGTATGGATCAGTGGTGATCTGAATCTCCCGTACATCAACTGGACTACTCGGACAATTGACGGACATTAGTACCCCCTCAGTCTAAACCAGCGTTTCTTGGACTTGCACTCTGACATCGGCCTGGAACAAATGGTTTTATTTCCTACAAGGAGAGATAATACGCTTGACCTATTTTCTACCAACCGCCCATCCCTTGTTAGCAGATGTACTCCGTTACCAGCACTGGGTGATCATGAACTTTTTCTGTGGAAAAATGCTAATATTGACAATATGAAAGAAGAATGCCTTGTCTTTCAAAATCAGTTTACTACCAAGTACACTACCAGTAGTCCCATCCAGCCGATGTGGGCAGACATCAAAACATGTCTTCTCGACATCCTTGATAGATGTGTACCTTCCAAAGTTGCCACTACAAGATACAATCAACCTTGGATCACAATGCAGGTTAAAAGACTCACTCGGCGAAAGAAGCGTAGCTTTAATAAAGCTCGGCACTCTAAGAAACCAAAAGATTTTGAGAGATACAAGGTTCTTAAGACTACATGCAGATCAGCTTGTAAGAAAGCATACAATGAATATGTGACTAATATCATTTCTCCAGAATCTTCCTCAAATCCCAAGCGCTTTTGGAGCTTTATTAACAGTAAAAAATGTGAAAATGCCGGAGTTTCCCCATTGAAAGCTTCCAACGGTATCAGCTACTCTGATAGTACAACCAAGGCAAATATTTTGAATGATCAGTTCTCGTCTGTATTTAATATGAATGAGGATGAAACCACCATAAAAGACAAAGGATCTAGTCCTCACTCAGTCATGGATCCAATCATCATCCATCCTGATGGTATCCATAAGCTGCTTGCTGGTCTCCAAATCCATAAAGCGTGTGGACCAGACGAGATCCCTACTCGACTGTTGAAGGTGCTGGCAGACGAGCTTACTCCCGTCATCTCTTTGTTCTTCCAAGCTTCTCTCAACCAAGGGATCATCCCAGAAGATTGGAAGAAAGCCAATGTTGTGCCAGTTTTCAAAAAAGGTGACAGGAACAAAGCTTCAAACTACCGTCCCATATCGCTGACATCTGTCACATGTAAAATTCTAGAACATGTCATCTGCAGCAGTATTATGCGTCACCTCGATAAGCATAATATTCTCAACGATGCCCAGCATGGCTTTCGCAAAAGACGATCATGTGCGACACAGCTTATACAAACCATCTAAGATCTGGCAAAGAGCATCGAGACTCGAGACCAAGTGGACGTCATCCTGCTCGATTTCTCGAAGGCATTTGATCGAGTTCCACATTTGAGATTTCTTCACAAATATATGCCTGGATTGCTGATTTTCTGAGCCATCGCTCTCAGCAAGTGATCCTGGATGGAGTCACATCTAGATCATCTCCTGTCCACTCCGGGGTCCCACAAGGCAGCGTGCTTGGGCCATTGCTCTTTCTCATCTTCATCAATGACTTGCCTGATGTTATATCACCTCAATCCTCAAGTTATTTGCAGATGACTGCATCCTCGGATACCGCAACATCCAGAAGGAGGAAGATGCAGCTGGTCTTCAGCATGATCTCGATCAACTGCAGAAGTGGGAGAAAGACTGGTTGATGGAGTTTCATCCCCAAAAATGTCAAGTGCTCCACGTCACCAACAAAAAGAAGATCTACAAGATACCATATAACATTCATGGCCATACACTTGAAGAGACAGACTCTGCTAAATACTTGGGGGTCAATATCCACCAAAATCTCACCTGGAATCCCCACGTTCAGAAAGTTGCTTCAAAAGCCAGCTCTGCCCGTGCATTCCTGCAGAGAAACATCAATCAGTGCCCCAGGGGGACCAAAGTCCTCTGCTACAAGACACTTCTGCGCCCTGTAATGGAATATGCCGGTGTTGTCTGGGATTCGCACTCCACTACTTACATCAGGAAACTGGAAATGGTACAACGTAGATATGCCCGCTTCGTCTTCCACGACTACAGAACTATCAGTAGTATCTCAGTCATGCTTTACCAACTGCAATGGCCAACCCTACAGGAACGGCGTGCCCAAGCTAAAGTGGAAATGATGTACCGCATTGCTTACAAACTTGTTGATATTCCACAGTCCTACCTTGTTCCAACTGTGATGCTACGTGGGCACTCAATGAAATATCATGTGCCATTTGCCAGGACAACCGTTTACCAACATTCATTCTTCCTAGATGGAATCAGGCTCTGGAATGCACTTCCCCAGCAACTTGTTGACAGCACCTCCCTGGAATGCTTCAGAGGGCAGGTGCAGTCCGTCCAGCTCCGCTAGACGACTTCCAGTTTTTATCGCACCTTAGATGTAGTCAGCACTGTAAATTTCCTGCACCCACCTTGCAAAAAGTACGAATATACGCTATGTGCGGACTGTACTATATTGGAAGAAGAAGAAGAAGAAGAAGAATATGGAGAAGGGATGGGAGGGGAAACAGCTGGGGAAGGGGAGAGATTGAGAAGGGCGGAAAGAATTGGTGGCTTCATTACGCCTTGTGTTGTAAAATGGTAATATGAAATTGAAAAAGCTAATATTAACTTTAATAAATGAGCCTTAATTAAATAATATACTATATTATTAGGCTACTATCGTAAGAATATGAATTGAAACATATAGCTAGTTTAGAAAATGATATTTCCGGCTTTGGAAGAGTGTGCGTGCAACTTATAAAACATGGTCAAATTTTGTTCAACTACTTAAAATGGAGTCAAATGATTTGCACTATTTTAACAACGAAGATGCACAACATGTTATTCTACATCAAGTTTTTTCTATGCTGAAACCCTATTGATTTATTCAAGCATTTCTCAGATCTGTCAACTTAGAAGTTGTGTTACCTGTATACCCCATAATAACCAGAATGGACTCAAGTACATTCTCAAACGTTGCAATAACATTCAACCTGAATAACAAAATCTAGATTGCTTGTACAAAATAATTGGGTGAAGAAGCTAATTGATCGAGTGCAAGCTAATTGGTCGAGTGCACACTTCAACCAAGTGAATTATACAACGTTAATAATTTAGATAGTTTATGGATATGAATTCCGACCTCAACAATTGGCCGCAATGTTGGGGATGACGCCAAAGCGTGTGTTCAAAGGGAGGCCATAATCTATCACATGGGTAATGAAGATCGGATACATAAAATTTAAATACTGTTGACCCGTGTTGAGTTACGTACCTTTGGCATTCCTGTGTCATAAGTAATATATTCTGTTGAATTGCTATCGTTACCAAGTTTAATCAACACACTGGTGACACAGTTTACGACTGTCGTTCCCTGTGGTCTACATTGCAAAATTATACCCGATATAAACAATGGGCCAGCAAAGGTCACCTGAGGGAAAGGGAAGGAAACAAAATGAAGCAAGACAAAAAAGAATTATTTAATGGCAATCTCAGTTAGGGATCCATGACCCTTTAGACACTTGACCCCAAAACAATATTGTCGACAAAGCAATTGTCGTTAGTCATTCAAAACATTAGAGATAAGCTTAAGGTGGTACTACACCCCCTGATAAATGTTGTGGCTAATTTTTGCATTTTTCTCAAAAATAACTACACACTGGTAGCAAAAGTTATGTATATTATAGGGGCAAGAAATCCAATTACTTCAATGAAATTTTCAGTGATTTAAGACAGTGATTTGTTACCAGTGTGTTCTTATTTTTTGAGAAAAATGCAAAAATAGTCACAAATTTATCAAGGGATGTAGTACCACCTCAAGGTTAGCATCATTTACCATGAATAAAACGTCATAATTGAGCATAAGATGACAATGATGTGGTGGATTAATAAACTTCATTGTGTATTGGTAAGTTACCGAGTTGCTGTTTTCGTCCGACATGTTTTTAAGCATTATTTAAAAATAATGAAAAATGTGTAAATAAAAGTGATGTTTATGATATACTTGTGATACCTGTAGCATGGGCTATGTGGAAAAATAGAACGGTTTAAATTATTACCAAATAATAAATACTGATTCTACATTGAAGAGCTATAACTAGATTCGTGAAGCGGAGTCTGTGTCTTGCTTCAATTAACCATTTTTATTCCCATGTTGAATTTTGTTGCTCACTTTTCTTTTTCTGCCGAAAGGGCAGTATGTATTCGAATTGGGCGGATGTAGCCGGATTGTCCTTTAATGCATGACAAATTTATTATTCTGACAAGGTTTGGGCTACGTTTTCCACGTTGCCAATTATGTTTCAGTTCTTGCTGTATAAAGTGCCTACATTTCAGGATTATGAATTATGCACTAGAATAGTCGAATTACAGGGACTGGTCATAAAATTCTTTATACGGGTTACAGGGACTGGTCATCAAATTCTTTATAGGGGGTTGTAGTTTGAAAATAAAAAGAAGAATGATTTATGAAAAATGATTGCCTTGATTCTGGACTTTTAAAACATATATAAAATTTTGAATATGTAATGTATTTATTGTATTAAAGAAATTAATTTGAAATAAGGTATTTTAGGGATATTTAGAGAGCAAACCTTACACCCGCCTTACACAAATGTCGAATATCATTAAGCTTACTGATTATCGCAGCGGTTATCGACTCACTCATGCACCACAGCTGAATTCCTATTCATATACCATGTACATGTATATTGTATTGGCAAAGTGTACAATATCAACAAAAGCATTCATAATAAATTTATTATGATAAATTGTCACATATTATGCCATGTATTTTATCATTAAAACTAGCCGGTGGATTTGTGTAAAATTTGTCGACATGGATGACATTCGCGGAGAAAGCGTGGCCCAAAATAGGTTATTTTTGATAATTTTCAAACAAATTGCCAAATTCCTAGAAAAATGCCTGCGATAAATTTATTCGTATAAATTGCCGCACTCATCCGAGTGACGTATGGTATATTTGCGGTGGTGCGAACAATTTGTCGACATAAATCACGTTCGCGTAGACAAATTGCCAAATTCATAGAAAAATGTCTGCGGTAAATCGTCGGCTGTATTCCATAGTGGCGTATAGTGATTTTTGGTCAATTTTTTGAAAATTGGCACATATGTTTTTAAAGATGTTCTCTTTCATTTTTTCTAAGTCTCATCAGTCATAATTAGCTAATTAATTAGTAATTAATTAATTAAATGTGGCGTATAGTTACAAAGTGACATTTTTTGTATTCCATAGTGGCGCATCGACCATACGCCACTTTTTATACACATTTTATAATTATGAAATATCGGCAAAAATGAAAAACATCGTATGGCATAGTGGCGTACACGTATCGGACCTATACGCCACTATGGAATACGAACGACGAAAAGTAACGCCATAGGGATTACACGGCGACCGAGGTGGCGTACGGTTAACGTTAGGTTAGGGTATTGCGTTTTGTTTGTTTTCCATAGTGACGTATAGTTTTATTTTCAGTTTGCCAGCAATAGTATGTATTTATTTCTTTTGAAAAATATATAACAATAAAATCTATTTAGTTTATTACAGAAATTTCACATCATTTACAAAATATAATGAATGTTTGATTTACACAACTCGATTTTAAATTGGCATTTCTTCAAACCCGATTTTCTCGAAAAGTTTTTTATTCGCGGCGCCCCACTATACGCCACTATGGAATACGGACGACGAAATGTATTCGTATAAATTGCTGGACTCCGAGTGGTGGATTTGCTCTATTAGTGACGGCGGCGCCATGGAGGATTCCCCTCTTCCTCACCCTAACATCCTCGCTCCTTTTGTCCCAGTCTTGTTCGCATCTTTCATTAATTTCTTTCTCCAGTCAAAGTCCCCGTACATTGTATGCTGTGAATTCTTGCATATTCATGAGGGCCGATTGTTCGATTGTGCCATGTCTAACAATCATGCCAGCGTTGCGTGCCTTCGCGTATACGCGATAGAGCTTTGCATGTCTTCGCGTTTACGCAAAAGACCGTAAAATACGCGGTACGTGCATTGCAGTTTCGTCTGTCACATTTTTTGAAACAATCGGCCCTCATTGTCGGGTGATGCTGAGACTTTGACTACTTGGACGCGGTCTGTTATCTTTTCCGTCCATAGGTTAACAACTTTGACGTCACACGACGGGTTGCCACGCGTTTCAAGTTCTCAACATATGAATTGGGCGGATAAAACGTGACATTGGGTGCTTTGTCATTTTTGCTGATTTGAGGGGTTATATAAAGGACAATTGTGTTTATTGTTTTAGATATTGATTCTATTATATTTTATGAGCTTTATTTTGATATCAAATAATGTTTTCTTTCAATGGTCCCTTTAACATGATCAAATCTGAAATATTTTACCATTCACTAACCTGCATAAACTTGGTGGCCAGAGGTATTTGTATATAAGTCCAACTTCTTCCTTCATTTAGCCTTCCGTATAAATTGTTATCGAGTACGTCTTTTATAATGTGGCGGTCTGGTATACCCGTTACATACTCAATTCCAGAAGGTATCATGCAAGCTATTGGGGGGGAAATGTTGAGATAAGTTTGGCATCATTATCTATTTATCTTCCCCTTTGCTATGAAGTTTCCAGAAACTATTGGAATGCTGGCCAGTGGAACAAACAAGGTTATCCTCCAGCAAAACCACGCGAGGTGTCTACCACAATGCAGTCATGGACAGTGGCGGAGCTATGTTTTCGGAACCGAGGGAGGCACAACTTGCAAATGTACCGATGGAAATATTCTTTGCCGACCGAAGTTGTGAATTGTTAACCGCATTTTTGTTTTCAAAGAGCGTGCAAGAAACTTGGGGGAAGGGGAGCAGAGCACGTTTCCTTTTTTTCCTTTTGTATATCAATATCATTAAGTGTGGCAACGTCAACAGTAAAACGTAAGATTTGATTAGAGTACACTTAATGATAAATATTTTTATTTGAATTAAAGTGTTTAAGAATGAGAATAAAGGTATTGTTTTAGCCGCTGTTGTGCATCTATCGTCTCATATAACACGGGCGACATCATTATTTTTGGCGTAAAACAATTCGTCGGCTGTATTCCATAGTGGCGTATAGTGATTTTTGGTCATTTTTTTGAAAATTGGCACATATGTTTTTAATGATGTTCTCTTTAATTTTTTCTAAGTCTCATCAGTCATAATTAGCTAATTAATTAGTAATTAATTAATTAAATGTGGCGTATAGTTACAAAATGATATTTTTTGTATTCAATAGTTGCGTATCGACCATACGCCACTTTTTTATACACATTTTATAATTATGAAATATCGGCAAAAATGAAAAACATCGTATGTCATAGTGGCGTACGCGTATCGGACCTATACGCCACAATGGAATACGAACGACGAAAAGTAACGCCATAGGGAATACACGGCGACCGAGGTGGCGTACGGTTAACGTTAGGTTAGGGTATTCCGTTTTGTTTGTTTTCCATAGTGACGTATAGTTTTATTTTCAGTTTGCCAGCAATAGTATGTATTTATTTCTTTTGAAAAATATATAACAATAAAATCTATTTAGTTTACTACAGAAATTTCACATCATTTACAAAATATAATGAATGTCTGATTTACACAACTCGATTTTAAATTGGCATTTCTTCAAACCCGATTTTCTCGAAAAGTTGTTTATTCGCGGCGCCCCACTATACGCCACTATGGAATACGGACGACGAATTTTGTCGCCCATGTTATATAAGACGACAGATGCGTGACAGAGGATAACAATAATACCTTTATTCTCTAACTGCTATATGCAAGGGTGAAAATTTGTTGTATAGAATGTGTGGGATAAAAAAGTTGAAACACAAATTAGCGGTCCCTTTAGTGGGGAGGATTATTTATCATCCCCTGGTCAAAAAGTGGGGGTATGTGAGAATGTATTCCCATCCTCCCCATGATCTATTGCCATGGCTACACAACATCTTATTTTCGTCAAAACGTTTTAATAACATTAAATGTCGGGTTTTTAAAGGTCATGGAAAACGTTTTAAAACAATCCCTTAGATTTGGAACCATACCTTTTATTAGAGCTAGAGAACTGTTACATCCCAATATTTCCAACCGTAACTGGCATGCACCATTACACTCATATGGCTCTACACGAATAAGAATAGTCTCAATCGGGCTGTCAAATAAGTTGGTAACAGACCCGTTCCCATCGATATTACCTGTGAAAAGCTGATATGAAGGAATTCAATGAGTAATGCGTTATACAGGGTGAGTAAAAAAAGTGCCATAGTGCAAAATACCCATCTTTATTTATAACCAAGTTATACTTTTTAAGTTTCAATACGTAATGTGCATGATATATTCATCAGTGACCTTGTGTGATAAAACGAAGTAATTAGCACTTACCGTTCGGTTTTTAGGACACGTTTTATAGCGACATCCAATCTTAATATTTTTCCACGAGACATCTAAATTTTGAATGTCAACACACTCTATGAAAGGTATATTTTGAATAACTGCCATTTTCTTAACCTCAATGGCACTGAAGTAGAATGGAGCACCCAAAGTTTCATTGTCCCTGGTCCTGATTGTTATTTTCATATTTACCTTTACATTAAAAAATATTCATTCTCTATAAAAGACACATACAAATGTGTGGACGGTTTATTCAAATGTCCAAAGGAAATGCGTGTACATTGAAGTGGAGTAAATTACAAAATATCTAGTAAGTTGGACATATTGGGAATAGAAAATTGGAGTTGGAGTCAGTTAAGTAATGTTAGCCAGTTAGTTTGAACCGACAAAATCAATTGAAAGAACGCAACAATCAACCTTGATCTAAGTAAAAATCAGTTTCAGATCTGGTGTCTTTATTGCGCATTGTGTACTCTCATTCAAAATACATGGTGCCTCTTGGACAAAAAGTTAAATTGCGTATCGCAGTAACATGACTCATAAAAATTAAACTGTAGTTGCGATTCACTTCATCTTTTCACACAAAATGATTATTGAGTATGGCATTTATAAAAACTTTCAACAATGGGAAATTTCAACTTGGTTCTTACGTAAATATCTATTCTTTGACCTATTGACTCGCCATGTATTTACAACGAGTCTTGTACAACGTCACACGTGATTATACAGCAGCTGATTCTTTACTCCTTACATTAAAATGTGCAGTGCGTTGTTCTTAAACAGGATTATTTAAAATCATGAATGCAAGTAAAACACTTCGTCGTCATCATTATCATCAGCATTATCATCATCGTTGTCATCATCATCATCATCATCATCATCATCATCCACATCATCAGCATCGTCGCCATCATCAGCATCATGTCATCGCTGTCTTTGTCGTCGTCTTCCTCTGCGTCATCATCATCGCCAACGTCGTCGTCCTCCCTCACCATCGTCATCGTCGCCAACATCATCATCATCTTCTTCTTCTTCAGTCCTCCAGTCATCTCCTTCGGATAGTAGAAATTCTCGTCAAAGAAGAACACCGTAAAATATTGCCATTTCGTATAATCACTGAATAGTTCTTTATACCTTCTTAGAGGTGTAAGAGTTATTCAATTCATGCGTTATATATTTCAGTTCTCTTCCGAAACTTTGCATCTGCACATAGTAGCTCATCACCCAGTTTGGATCATTTCCTTGGGTCACAAGACCAGCAACTGCCGTTGTCAACCCAAGGTACACCTGCATCCAGGAGCTTGATGTTGTACTTGTGTCCCAAAATGTAATGCCGTTGAGTCTTCCTTTACAAGCCCGGTTCGTGTAAAAGTATAGATGGTCTTTCTCGCTTGTGATTCGTGAGTCTGGAATCTGATGATTCTCCATTCCAAGTGCAGAAGAACATGCTGATAAATCTGAAATAAAATGGGATTTTTAAAATTCAGTAAACATGTGAATGTGTATCCAGGTGCCTAATAATAGAGATGGATCCCAAAAAGTATTGCCGTTGAGTCTGCCGTCTGACGGAAGATTAGGGTACCCAGAATAGAATTTATCGCTTGTGATTCGTGAGTCAGGAATCTGCTTATTCTCCATTCCAAGTGCAGAAGAACATGCTGATAAATCTGATATAAAAATTGATTTTTAAAATTCAGTAAACATGTGAGTCAGGAGTCGGGAATTTGACTCCCAAGTACATACATGCATGCATGGAAATGACCTGATGTTTATATTATAAAAAATGTATTATGCCAATATTGTGGGTTTTAATAGTACAGACAGAACAGTATACAGCAAAAGTCGATTGCTTTGGAACTGAATTTTCTACTTGAAATCGTTATCAGCTGCTACATAAGGGAAGCACCTGCTATTAGTCCGAATGGTCATTAGTCCAAAATGGTTAAAGTTATGGTTCAGCACGTTTTAGGGTTAGGATTAAGGTATGGATTGTAAGAATGGTAAACATTCTTAGCATTCATCACTGTTAAAATAGTATTGGTAGAACTATTTATAAGTGCTAGTACGTATCTGTATAACTACTACAAATCACATGTCTTCCTTCCGTACATACAATTGTAAAAACACGAGCCACAGTACAGGCTTCTATATAATACTGGCATTGAAATCCCCAATTAATTAATGAGATCGACATTGTGGTTCCTCACTTTATCTATACTACTATTCCTTATTTTTAAGCCGTTATGCACTCTGTTGGAGCATACCACAGAAGAAGAAGAAAACCGGTTTGTAATTTTGCAGAAACAATTTGAACTGACCCATCAAAAGTGAATGGTCAACCTACCAAATGTGGTCGATTCTGGTGTAGTTGATCCTGTTGTAGTTAAATCCTGAGTGGTTGATCCAGGGGCGGTCGATCCAGGAGTGGTTGAATCCGGGTCGGTTGATCCCTGGGTGGTTGATTCAGTTGTGCTCCCTCCATTGTGGTTGGAATTTGTAGTTGTAGTTGTAGTTGTAGGTTCACTACTTGACGGGGCATTTGATGTTGGACTCTCTGATGTGATACCTTCTGTGGTATGGAACGAGGTATAAATACAACAGTAATTACGATAGACCAGTGCCCTCTGGGGCTAGATGTCGTGTCTTGACCTTTAACACGACATCTAACTTCCGTCTTGTGTTTTCCCTGTTAGCCTTTACAATTAAAGTTCTGTTTATCACAATTTTATGTGTGCTGGTCTATCAGTAATGTATGTTTCCCAAAATGTATATTATACATGTATGGTATAGGAGGGGAGGACTTCCGAAATTTGACTTACAATACGACTATGATTGCTTAATCAAGAGCAAGGGTATTTCAGAAATTAATTTCAAATTGCTGGCACTAAAAATTAATATCGGTCGACTGAGGCCAAACATACATGTTTAGCCTTATGAAGCATCTCTAAGGACTGTGAACTAGTAATTTTGGATGGATTTACATTTAAAGCTTCTGTTTTACATCCAAATGTTATATTTTCACCTTCGAAAAAATATTTCGCCACCATTATCTGCGATTGATTACGTTCGGTAACTATGTAGGGGTATATGCGGTATGAGAACCGTGATACTTTTTGTGTGCTAACTGGTATCGGTATTTTTATATTATGAAACTCCTTAAGTCGAAGTTTTTGAGGACCCCCTACGTGATTGTCACGAATAGGTGGAAAATGGCCGTGTCTCATTACAACGGCAACCGAGGTGGCGTAAAATTAGGATAAGGTTAGGTTATTGCGTTTTGCCGTCAGCCGCATCACACAGTGACGTATTTTTAAACCGCATTTCGAGAAAATCGAATTTGAAAACTTAGCGATTTTCATTTGCTGCATACTCTTTATTAAAACATTATTGTCGATAAACACCTGGTTACAAACAATGCAAATTTACCATATTATCAATTCACTTATAACTATCAGAGCATTACTTATTCTGCAAAAAATCAATACATCAATATATGAAACAGTCGCGCAAATACGTCACTATGTAAAAGGAGAAAACAGCAATTTTAATGTACAATGACAAAGTCACACACATACGTCGAGCAAATACGTCACTGTATAGGTGAAACGACAAATTCTTCAAATTGCAGATACGACATACTTGGCTTGCGCATTATAGATTATCGGCAAATACGTCGTTATGTGATACAGACATTTCAAGGTTTTGCACTTACGACATAATTAAATTAATTAATATCTTACTAATTAAGCGAGTTTTCTCGACAGGAATCTTAGTAAGCCTTAGTCTTAAGGTGGCCTTGAGGCTGCTAAGCCTATCTAGCTCTCAAAGCGCACTCTAGCCGGATTTATTCAGGGTACTTTCTCTTTTTGGTTGAAATTTTGGCGGGAAAAATCCCGTTAAAATATTAAAGTAATATTTTTCCACAACTAAATATCATAGTCATGGAATCAATGATGCATCTGGTAGCTTAGATCATAACGTTCATATACTTAGTTGCAATTATCCCAGATAATTCTTGATTTGTTTTTACAGAGTCTTGAATTGTCGAGTTTTTTGATTAAAAAAGGTGCACTCGGTGTATTTTGAAACTTGAGGCATAACTCATTTTTAATTAGCCCCAAATCATAATTTATTATATACGCGTGTAGCAAACCCTAAATGGGAATATTTGGACGTTGTTTACGTAGCCTAAATTTGATTCGGTTTTATTTTCACAATATTTCTAGGGTGAGAATTTTGACCTGACATTTTTTTTTTTCGGATTTCCCATTTGGATTTTATAAATATTTGATATTTTGAATAAATAATACGACCATCGTGCTATCTACTGCTGATTTTTTCATGTTCTATTTGCGAATTTAGCATGAGTTCTTTATATCATGAAAACAAAATAAATGTTTACTAGTTTTCTCAGATCTCACATAAAGTTCTATAGCAAAATTATGTATATCTGATCCGTAAATTCTGTTTTAATACTGCATTATTGCTTCGTATCAAGTATTTACTATATCTTTACCAATTTTGTCCTTCTTCCATTGTATTAATTTGATATCCAACCTGGTATAATATAGGCATGCCAAAATTATATTGTAATACTTATGAAACGGACCCTTCCTCTCCCGAAGACGCTCCATGACAGCATGTTGACGCCGAAGATTGTGTCTCGATTCCGGGCTCGATTCAATTACAAGCCTGGCCCACAGGCTAACGAAGCCCCAAGGCTATGGTAGCCGTGCTTCGGGAAACGCGTTTTCAGTTAACCCTGGTCTTACGACCTCATCCATGAGGCTAGACAGGCTAACTGCTAAGCCACTTTTAGCCAAATTTGCTTTTTGAGGCGTGGTGTTTGGTGAATATATAGAGTAGAACATAACAAACGAATGTACCAATTTTTCTCAAAAATGTCGAATACGTCACTATGTGATACAGCCGATGTTGCATGTTTTCCATAGTGACGTATCGTTTGTTTTGTATTTATTGCTTTCAATTTGCCAGTAATCATGTGTCTTTATTTCTTTTGAAAGTTATATTTAGATAACATCTGTTTAGTTTACTACAGAAATTTCACATCAATTACAAAATACTCAAAATCATACTAAAAATGAATGTCTGATTTACACAACTAGATTTTTATATTGACATTTCTTCAAACCCGATTTTCTCGAAAAGTTGTTTATTCGCGATGTCCCACGATACATCCGACGAAATCTGCCATGTGCCAACTTGACTCTCCCTTTCCGAATTCCCATTTTGAATATTTACTACGTTTGTAGCGTAGATATTGGTGGAAAATAAAATACGCTTATGAGCATGATCAGACCTACCTTTGATGTCGACTACAAAATCACATGTCTCGTTGTTCTTGCTGTTGTCTCCTGTTACGCACGTGACCGTTGTTTGTCCTATAGGAAACTGGGATCCAGATGCCGGGTTACACACTACGCTCACCTCACCAGAGTTATCTGTAGCAGTAGGAGTCTGGTATACAACCATAGCGGTGGCTTTGCCTGGATCCGTCTCCAATTCCATGTCTGTAGGGCATGACTCGATCGCTGGTACTTCTACATCTAAAATGAGGAACGATGTAACATGTAGCATGTAGAACTAGTAATAGTTATTCCACGACTGGCTTTGGTTAGTACATGTATAAAGACTAGAAGTCGATGCCTATAATGACGGGTGAAGACGCAACCAGTGATAAGTCTTATATATTACTTGCTCCGCGAGATTCTGCACTGTACCATTTCAGTTGACACTGGCATTGAATTTGCGATTTAAATATAATTGCATATATTACATTGCCCCATAGGCATCTGTGTTGTAATATCGGGCTGTCGACAGCCCGCCTGAGAATACAAACTGGACGATACTATTGTCAACGACCGAATCTGCAAACAAACATTATATGTGATCATGGTGATGCGATCAAGCAAAATCAGTCGGAACTCGGAATATTGATTTTGAGATAGCCATACAAAGGAAATATTTCCTTTTGTTTCCTGTTGTTTCGGAACTCTTTAATTGCTCATACCTTTGGAAATGGTTGTTCAATTTCAATGGGGTTTTCTGCAAAATCCAGATTTGTAAATGGTTTTTACTATCCTATAAGAAACTGAAAATTTAATATTTCCGAGTTCCGGCTGATTTTGGTTGATCGCATCACATATTGTCCTAGGTTTCTGATGGTATAAAAAACTTTTTTGCGCAAGTTGCACCTTTAAGGAAAATGTCCCTTACATCTTATCACTCACATTACTATTCCGACCAGATGCGAAACTTTTACTATTTTTCATGTTTTTTTTTCTTCAAAATAAAGGCATGCTAGTTGTGCGGGCCCTTTCCCGCGCTCGCGTGTGGGGGTGTATCTATAATATGTGTGTACGTTTGTTGTGTGGGTGGACCGACTTGCCTTTTATATCAACTTGAAAGTCGCATGTTACGCTGTTCTCGCTGTGGTCTCCTGCTAGTAGCAGGAGACCACAGCAGAAAAAAATTTGGGCGACTTTTCAACATTGGCTCCCGCGATTTTCGATAGTTTCATGCCCCATAGAAACCAATGGTAAAGAGAAAAATTGGGCGACTTTTCGATTATTTGACCCGCGATTCGGGCTGAAATCTTTTGGCAACCCTGCCTGCTACGCACGTGACCGTTGTTTGTCCAATAGTAAATACTGATTCAGATGGTGGGTAGCACACTACACTCACTTCAGCACCAGATTGATCTGCAGCAGTGGGATTCTGGTACATAACCATGGCGGTGGCTTTACCGGGATCTGCCTCCATATTTTGGTTTGCTGGACATGAAACCGTCACTGGTGCTTGTCGTATGTCTGGATGAACAAAAAACTCAGATCTTGACTTTTGTACGCCACGCAAAGTAAACGTAATTTCCAAAGATAAAGATGATGATGATGATGATGATGATGATGATGATGATGATGATGATGATGATGATGATGATGATGATGATGATGACGATAACGATGATAATAACAATAAAAATAATTACACTAATAACAATAACAAGGAATAGTTTCTTACCACAATATGTAGCGCGGTTCATAAGTTCATCAAGTATGTCCTTCTCCCAATGTTGTCTCATAATCAATAAACTTGGGTCATCGATAAACCACAGGTCGGGTTCTTCATATTTCTCTACCCTTTTTGGACACGATTTTGCATGTTTAGGTGCTACCACTCCTTGACAAAAACATATTTCCTTATATGGAAGAGACCATCTTAAGACACTACCTTTAGAAGGATCTGGTCTTTTTTCAAGAATACAAACGGTTGTCTGCACCACAACTAGATGAGCTGTTAATATATTGACAAAATAGTGAACCAATTGTAAAAAAAGTATAAAAGGTCACTATCATTGTTGTAAGATCAAACAGAAATTGCCTCAGAAACCCTTGCACGCAGCTATCTCGTCAGGTCAGTGACATTATTTTTATTTGTTTATTTATAGAACAGCAAAATTAGACCAGCAAGCAAGGGCTTCCAGGTCCAGCAGAAATGTCAAATTAAGCAATGACATCTGAGACATGACTGGACCCACCTTTGCAAACTGGTCATAAAACGTAAACAAAGGTATTGCACTATATATACCCATAAAAATTACCAAGATAATAACACATTAAAAGTACAATTTTTAAAATAGCACTATATTAAAAGCATAAAGCCCCAATAAGCATAATAAAATACACCCCACATATTATGATAATGCCCCCTCCCCCATCTACATAACCAAACACAATATTGGCACTAAGGATTACATTGACTGGACTGAAAGTAATATCTAAAGTGGGATTAACAAATTAATATCCGTAATGTGCCGGGTCTGATTTACCATTGGGCCAAATAGGTTCGGGTCCATAGACCCCCAACATTTTGGGACCCCAACAATTGCCCTGTGCATCTTCCTTTTTATCCCCAAAATATACCATGTTTTGATCCTAAATATGGTAAAATCGCACAATTGTGCGCAATGGCCCTTTATATAGCAAATGTCGTCTTCATTTTGGGCTAAAATAGTTTGACATGGAAATTTTTTTTCGCACACGTCGCGTACAAATGTCCTAGTAAAATCGGAATATCTAAATTTAAGTTCCGTAGATCTTATGCGTAAAACTTGGCAACTTGAGTGCACATGCCTTCCTCACGATGAGTTTGGGCCTCCAATTTTTGCCCTGGTACAGGGCCCTCAAAAAGGCAAATCCGGACCTGGTAATGTGACTGGGAAGGTCAAAGCATTTTTAGGGAAGCGTTGGATGGTGTGATAAAGAAAAGCATCAGTTTTGAATTGAGATGGTGAAAAATAAGGTGACTAGGATCTCCACTATTCGAATTAATTTTATTTCAAATCTGACAGTTCTTAATTATTACCATCGTAAACATTCAAACCCTGTAATTTCAAAACGGAGAAAAGATAATGAAACCTTTTCTATCCACGACCATGTTAATTAATTGAACTTTTCATCATATTAATGTTAATGTCTACTTTGCCAATTAATGGATACTCATCACTTGGCGGTGCTATAAAAAATTCCACTACATACATTTTAAGTGCTTCCAGTGCAAAATTCTCTCATTAAAAAGATCATTAAGGGCGTTAATTTATTTCTTCATGTGTCGAGGCAATTAACAAAGTGCAAACTTAACGTTCTGTACCAAAGCCGTTCTGCACTGTCGATTATCCCAATAAAAATACACACAAACAAACCTTTTTGTAATATTTTCAAAAGGACACGTAAAGATTGCCTACAGAGAGTTTTATAAAAGCTAAAAACACTTAATAAATTTAAGACTTCTTAAAATGTTGCCATATATAAATGTATCTGATATTGAGCTTTTTGGGAAAACAACGTTTGCTCTCAATTTCTGATAGATTTATTGAACTTGGAAAACGTGACCAGAGTTACCCCTGCTTGCTAAAGCTACCCTGTTCTACGGTAGGCTTTACTCCACATCTTGAGCTCAACCATCTGTCTATGACTGTTGAATACATATACACCAAGCACAAAAAGAAATTCGTCAGTTATAGTCGTCCTTGCTTCTTTTGAAATATACATTTTCTAATTGGACTTTGCTTTCTTATTTGACACCCTGTTCGTGAAAACCGAGATATGCGTCTTCAAACCCTCAAACCCCAAAATCAAAAGTTGCAATTTTGACGATTTTCAATGGGAACGCATCGTTGTATTGCATACAGGCACCACGGACCAATCAACTGTGCTTGTTACATAATGTGTGCTTTATTGATTGCCCGTACTCTCTAAATGTAAAAGAGTGTAAAACCACTCTGAATTTCAGAGTGAATTTAAGTTAGCTCTAAAAGAGTGGGTTTTAGCTCTAAAAGAGTGAAAACAGTACACATAATTTCACTCGCGATTTCGAGTGAGCCTCACTCGCTCAAAAGTGGCGCAAAATCTCACTCTTTCTTGGTGTGAGCTGTAAGCCAATCAGAAATCGGCCGATGTTTGTTGAACTTGTCTAACAAAATGGCGAACAGTGTGTGAATGAATGGCGAAAAGAAAGCGGATTTGATGAAGAAATAGACAGCATACTCAATAGTGATTACATTTATGTGTAGGTCATAACTCGTAGCAAGTATACACTTGGTCTGGAGACAACGGCGGCAGTAAGCTTAAGTCATATGTGAGCAGTTTGTTACCGCGGCCCTGATTTGGTAAAATGATCTAACTTGAAATTAAAATCGCTGTTTCGAGAAAAAGAGCTTTAAAGTTTGAAGACTTGACGGTTTTCTTTTTGAAAAAAATAAATTAATAAACAGATCTAATGTCTTAGAAAATATAAAAATATCATTATTTGGTGGCATGTTGGTGATTTTAGGATGTCACCAGTGGAAAGAGCGCTCTCACATTATACATGATATGGATTTATCTCAAAATGTCCAAATTTCAAGTTAGATAGTTTTACCAAATCAGGGCCGACCGGCCCAGTGCCGGTTTACATGTACGCATATGTAAGCTTATGTAGGTTACGCCGCGTCACGCTTCTCCAGACTGGGACCGTAAACATGGTATTTGCCAAGTGTTATGTCCTACACCTAAGTGTACTCACCATTGAACAGTTTGACTATTAGCTTCACTAAATCCATAGTTTTTCATCATTCATCCCACACTGAAGTTCGACACATTGTGTATGTGCTTAAGCTTTAGACCAGTTCAATATTCCTAGACCGGGCCCTACCCTAACCTGGGGCCTAGCCTCACAACAATTTAAAGCACATAGTAGCTGTTATGAACTGCTGTGATATTCTTGTAGCCTATATAAAATAGGCCTAAATGACTGAATAAATAAATAAATGCTCTTTTCTGATTCACTCTTTTCCGGAGTGAATTTTTTCACTCTTTCTTGAGAGTGAGCTTAACTCTAAAAGAGTTGTCACTCAGATGGCTCTTTGAAAGAGTGAGATTTCATTCTTTTTGAGTGATTTTTCACTCTTTTACATTTAGAGAGTAGTGTTTGATGGTTTGGAGGCACATATCTTGGTCAAATCGTGTTCGATTTTGACGAACAGGGTGTCAAATAAGAAAGTAAAGTCCACTTAAAAATGTATTTTACAGAATAATCCAACATTATCAGGTTGTTGAACAGCAAGGATGACTATAACTGACGAGTTTCCTTTTGTGTCTGGTGTAGTTTATTGCATTGTGACATTGGAGATCAGACACTTTGGTGTTTAACACAATCGGCGACAATAATAACGCAAAATCGACGACAACACTTAGAGCAGCTGTAGCAGTAGGGTTAGAGTTCATCCTCCAAATTTTAGTGGCATTATGGTTTACAGATCTTGTAAGCCATGAGTGCTATCTTTCTCCTTGAATCCATTGACTTTCTCCTTGAATACATTGAATACATTAACTTTTACATTGATTACATTGACTTTCCCCCGCTAGCTGCGTAATCGTCAACGATTACTATAATGGGAAGAATCACTGAACATGCGACATACCGACAATAACCATTTATACCACGCCGTGGCGTTGCTAATGGTGGCAGCTTTCCGCCCTGATATTTAAGTTCGATAGACCTTGTTTGTGCCTTTTGACCCATTTTTGACAATTATCGTCAATTTCCCCCTCCCCCTTAAAAGTTGCCCCCTTCCCCCCTTTTGAATATGTTCTGGCTACACCACTGATGTGTCTTTTCTGCATGACCACAGTTGCTCTATTGGCATGTCAGTTGTTCAATGATGGCTAATTTTGCATGGGTAAGACCCTCGACATTCAACTTCAGTATCGCGATACCCTTACCCTTAAAGAGCGCCAAGCTGGGGGCCACGGCGCGCCGAGCTTAAGTCCTATCTTCGGTTCGACAAAACAAAAATGCTGAAACACTACCAGAGAAAGTATATGACAACATCTTGGGATTCCACGCTATAATACAACAACCAATACCCCACACGGACTGTCATTTGCTGGGTTTGGCAGGAAAAGGTGTTATGTATTTGAACAACATCCAGAGCTGGTGGAGTAGGAATATATGGTGACCAGTTGAAGAAGATATCAGCATACTCTACTGAGTCCCAGCTCCCTTTTAGACGAGACATGACATGTTTAGGTAATGATAGAAAGAACTAGAGAAGATCCCACCAACACCCAATGGTTTTTATGCAAATTGTCACTCAAACAAAATTCTCACTCAAAACAAATCCTAAATTGCAACAGCCAATACCCCACACGTTAAATGGTGATTTCTGAACAATTATCATCCATGCAGATTGTTTTCTCTCTAACTAGAAAATCTAGAAAAAAGTGTATAAATAATCGTTAACCCTGTTCTTACATTATCCCTCCAGGTGCACCAAATGTTCAAATACAGAAAAAATTACCGGGCGAATAAATTTGGACGTAAGTCAAGAAATAGACATCAAAAACTCAAAAATCTAAACATCAGCGTGTAGCCCATTTTATTCTGTATCTTATACACCAATTTGACTGAAATGAGCGATCACATAACGCATACGTCAAGTTACTTCATTCCAAGTTTGAAAGAAAGATCATTCAACACAATGCACATTAGGGGTTAACTGTCAATGAGATGTTGTTCTGTGAAATCCTTTTCGTTCTTTTTAAACAATCTGTGTCTTGAAAAACATTTAATTAGGTTTTGTTCAAATTTGAAAACCTGCACGATATTGAAAATGAAAGCTTGCATGTAACTTGATGCTCGGTATTTGTAAATATATTTTTTCGTTAATGTTGATGTAAATGTTGCATACAGAATTATTGCATAAAGAATTCCAGCTGGCTTAAAATAATATCTCACACGCATTAATGTTTTTGGAATATTTCCAATAAATTGTAATGCAAAGTTTAAATCTTTCAAAACTTCAACATTAATGTTGCATGATATCGAAAATTACACGTAAAGCTGTAAGCACTTGATCATTGTTATTCTTGGCTCAAATGTTCTTTGGAAAGTTAAAATATAACATATCTGCACGACATAAAGAGTTGAAGTTGGAAAGCTTCCAATTGCAAAAATCAAAGTTTTTTCGGACAAATTGTTATTTATCTTCAATGACATAACACCGTCGGATTATAACATAGATAATATGGACTAAATTTAATGAGATACACATAACTTTAGGAAGCGTTGAGCAAGTATGAAAAAAGCGCCTGTTGATCAAACTTGGAATGAACTGCATAGATGCAGGCACTATGCAATCGTTCATATCTACACAACCAGTCAACCGAATCACATTACGTTTGGGAATTGGAAAGAACCTTCTGATAAATCATGCATGACTCAATTACAAATCTCTACATCCTTTTCTTCTTGTCTATTGATATTTTGAATAGTGTTTATCTTTCCATACACTTCTAGTGCCCGTTTCTATTCATCGTTATGTATTCTTCTCCCGTGCATTATTTTCGCGAACTACCCTTCACAGCCCAAATTATATAAACCTGCACGCTAAACAATGCATTATCTAAAACCTGCACGCTAAACAATAGATTCTAGATAATACGTGCACGCTCAAATACTAGAAATACTTCTTTCACATAACCATAAAGTAGAGTTAGGTGGCGCTTTAGACACAGAGATCACATAACTATATAATTGTCTGTTCGATATATATACCAACAAAAAAGTACAAATATACATTCTGTGGTGTTAAAATGGTATAGTTACAAACGGTGTTCTATAATAGTGTACAATTACCGAATAAGGTGCAACTCGCTAGACTTGAGTCCAGTCCTCGTTTACGGAGTTTAGGATTAGGGTTTAGGGTTGGGATAGGGCAGTCTTGTAATAAGACTAGTAGAGTTGCACCCTTGCAAATATCATTGTCATAAATTATGATTAATGACCTCAAATAAATCAAACATCAAATGAGAATAATCGAGCTTCTATTAATTAAAAAGGGCCAAAAACAGGTGGATCATAATTATACAAGATGACACCATTGCAAAATATTCAGCATTTTACAAATGAAATACATGTAGGCCTATATCTAAAATAACATAGCCGGGCCAGGAAACACACACTAGCGCATAATATCATGATCATGCTTTATAATACCATAGGCCTTCAAACACATGTGTTTGAAGGCCTATGATAATACTGAACAAATTGTTAAATCCCAATGTCGTGTGTTTTAATATAAGTAGTTCAAATTATAGAGCTATAAAGTCCAGTTGATATTCACCGTAGTACTAGTCTGACATCTAAATCGATCGTTTCCAACTGGTTCAGTGCTCTCTGTGTTCGAAACCACAATATTAAATGATCACAACATAAAGTCAAGTCAATTAAACCATGCGTGAATAAGTTACCTAAGTATGACGTATGGCGCAATCGATACCATTGATTACAGGGATTGATTTTCTTTACCAGTTAAATGCTACGTAGCTGGTCAATGTCCTGACGGTGTTTTTAAATGTAAGATATTTTCCCTAATATTAAAACTAATATAATGAATGCAGCAATTAATATTGCCTATTGTTTTAATAGGCCTACACTCAAAGTGTATGACGGATAATGTACTCGTGCAAATGCATTCGTCAAGATAATTGCACTTGCCATGGAGTTATTGCATTTAGCTTTCGAGCCTATCGGCTCTCAAGCTAAATGCAATAACTCCACGGCGCGTGCGATTATCTTGACGAATGCATTGCACTCAGTTCATTATCCTTATCCTAATAGATAGCGCCCTGATCGATTCTTCCTGCATATCAATATGCTTCATTTACATTACATTACAGAGATCGGACACTAATCCCTACCATAACAAACCATGTATAGACTCTACATGCAAATACAGGTGATATAACAGGTCTATATTACAGGATTAGATTAGTAAACTATGATCTATTTGCAAGTATTATATTGATTGAGCAGGAAAGATTTGCTACTATTTTTTTGTATAGTAGTCTAGTTGCCGGCGTGCGTTATTTCTTTCTGCAACCATAATGGGCCACAATGCGATAACACATAGTACATACATGTAATTAATAGGCCTATGAGGCTAGATATAACACGAGTTTATTACCATTATTATTTCCTCTTACTTAAAAATAAAATAAAAATATTAAAATTCTATAACGGTTTACCTGGGGTTCGAACCCACAACCTTTGTATCCATAGTCTAATGCCTACACGACTGTGCTATGATTCGTTGTGCCAGAAAGGTGTTTGTTTATGATACTTATTGATTACGGAATAAACTGCATACACACAATATACTATTACTAGTATACACCTATCAGACTTCGCCATTACTGCGGTGTCCCCGATGTAAAACTGCGGTGTCCCGAGGTCGGGGGTTCTATCCATTATTTATTGTGTGCTATACAGAATTGTACCCGGGAATTGTACACAATAGTGATATTCAATACACAATCATGAGTATTGAATTACGAATTAAATCTCCCGCTCTGGTACATCTGTGTTGCCGTCAATAGAGGTCCAAATACAGTAAACGCTTCTCGGATTGGTGTATAATAAATACGAATATAATCCTAACCCTAACCCTAACCCTTACCCTAACCCTAACCCTAACCCCTAACCCTAACCCTAACCCTAACCCTAACCCTAACCCTAACCCTAACCCCTAACCCTAACCCCTAACCCCTAACCATAACCATAAGACCCTAACCCTAAGACCCTAACCCTGACAATAATGAACCTTGCCTCGGACTATGCGGTTAGTGATATATTGCGGCCCATTATGGTTGCAGAAAGAAATTGTTTATGTCCTCTTTTGCACAATTACTGTATTTTTGTGGGACCTGAATTTCAAATTTTTATGATGATGACATAGACTCGCTTGCCAGTCCTATATACGCCGTACCTATGTATATTGAGGACTGGCTTACGTCATTTTGGATGTCAATGGGAATTACACACTTAACGATTTGCGCCGGTTAGAAACTTGAAAAAAAATCTTTAAAATTTCATCAATGTATATAAATGTGGTACCAACTGTATTGTGCTTGATAATTTAAGACTCGGTTGAAACAAAATTAAGGATCGAAAGCATTTAAGTGTCCAAAAAGGAATCGGGAACGAAAATATCCGATCTTTGCGATCAAAAACACAAAATTACAACTTTAAACATACTATTGGCAAAAAGACATTATTACCAAACAATATAGAATAGAAAATTTGACATCATTTTCTCAAAATAATGAAAAATTTGCTCACTAGACATCGAAAAGTACGCAATCCAATTCCCGTTCAAACGCGTGGGAAACTGAAAGTGCATAATCGTGACTAATGATGACATGTATGATGCAAACTCATAGGTGTTGTGCGTTTGGCAAGTTGGGAGGGTGGGGGTTCAAAATGACCCCATAGGATTATAAAATTGCTCAAATACCTCTTTCAAATATATCAAATTATTTACATAAATAAACAAAACAAATAAATAAATAAATAAATAAATAAATAAACGAAAAAATTGAACAAATTTTAGCGTAGCATTAAAATCATAAATATAACCATTGCTGGCAGGAGGACTCGAACCAACGATATTGATATCAGCAGTCTGATGCTCTACCATTGAGCTAAATGACAGCATCTAGTGAGCGTCGAGTTTTTAGCTTATACAGTGTTTGTCTGTGATAATGTCGCCTCGTGAAAGAAAGAAATATAAAATCTCAATTTGTAATTTAAATGTATTTGATAATTTTCTAACCTATATTTTCTTTCGAGCAGGGACAAATATTTCCCCTTTATCTAATTTGACCGCTATATAAGAATCTATTTCTTTTATTACTGATTTAATTCCGCGATTTGTTCCATTAAGCAATATCAAAGATTAATGTCACACATCTCACAACAGATATTTAGTTGGTCTAGTGGTCTTTCACAGTGCTGTTTAACAGGGAGGTACCGAGATCGATTCCCACCTCTGCCTGCAATTTTTTTTAAAGACTGGGAAATAATAACCTGACATTCGCCGCTGACATTCGTACTTCAGTAGCGGAGTTATAACTTGTTAAACTTTGCTCCTTCCGAAGGGTACATTATTTTGGCACTACATTATTTCTTTCTTTTTTTTCACATTGCTGGTATTAAATATCAAATGGTCATAATTGGCGGTCACTTCAAATCATCCCCAACTGAACTAGGTTCAGGAATTTCCTCTCATTGTTTTATTGTTGGTTAACCCACCACTTGAGAATAAAGGACTATGATAGGTGCAACAGGATTACCTACGGGATTATCTCAAGGATATAATTCTGTTCTCCATCCTTTTCTTACATCTTCTCTGATATGTGCTAGTGTCAATGGTTATTGTTAAAAGGCAATAAGGTGTGTAATTGCAATATTTCCTCTGAATAGGAAAGACTCTCTACATCGAGTTATGTATGCTGGTGGTTCGCAATACTGTTATTTAAGAGAAGGTATCTTCCAAATCCAAATTCAAATGAAATACAATTTTCGTATGTGGTGCGCAACAAAATAAGCTATGTACTACATTTTTTAATTTTTTGATTTTGATGTCTATTTCACGACTTACGTTCAATTTTATTCGCTCGGTAATTTTTTCTGGGACACCCTGTATGCGACCAAGTGACTTGTACTAATGTTGGGACCATGCGGAGCCATAACAACAATCAGACTTCAAGGGCAGAGGAAATCCGCTCATATTTATTTTTGCTCTTGCCAAAAAATTGTACAGATTAAAGAGAGTTTAATGCTCTTCATTCATATTTAGCCACAAATCTGTTTTTTGTTTTTCTTTTCGATTTGAGTGCGGATGTGTGACATTTTAGGCAAAATCAATCATTTCTGGCCTATTATTTCATTATTTTGTACAAATATGGAATATTTCAGAGTTATGCTTGGGCGCACTTATGATATGATAGTGACGTCATTTAGATAATGCTGGTACTTATTGTTGGTATCATTGGACAGATGAGTCCTATGGCTATCCATTGATATCAATATACAAAAATATATTTGTATTCCATCAATACATTTAAGTTTGTATGCTCTAAAATACCGGCTTCCCTTTTCTTTTCTCTTTTCTACACAAGACTTGAATAAAAAAATGTGCACTCACCTATCAATGTTATGGTGATGATGAAAATAAAAGAAACATCAAATTCCATTGTCATATTCTTTTTATGTTCATCTTCTTCAAAGTGTAACGTTGATAAAGCAACAGGTCGTTCTTTAGTAACTCTTAAAGCGCTATGCTGATCAATTGATATCGAATGCTACAGTGGAATCAGTGGACTTATCTAGAAATGTCGGTTCTGCAACTGAATGCCACGTGTCTACTTTGGGTGACGATTTGAGTGGCGATTGGTTACAACTACACAATGACATTATATTATTAGACTTCGCACCATATTATAACATTTGCGAGGAGGACACCCTCAATTATTTTCAAAATTCTGATGTTCACGCGATTGTGTTGTATTTGAATAAACTAAAATTACTAGCTAATTTCTAGACTTAAGGTGGTACTACAAAATTGAAGATTGTTGTTGCTAGTGATGTAGTGTGCTAGATAGGGTATTGGAAGCAATCCATATTAGAACTAAAAGACCCATACTGAACCGTGACAAAGGGTTGGACATTGACCCTGTCTGGGACAACCTCCTGACCCCGCGGAACCAAGGGGGCGGCACAACATCTTCACGTTTGACGTCATCAACATCTGTGACGTCATAGGAGGTGTCCTAGAACTACATTCCTAGCAACACATATCTTCAGAGCAATAACATCCGCTGGAGACGCTGGTTTACCCGAAGAAAGCGCTCCGGTGAGTGTACCGAAATGTTTGCTTTCTAATCATATTGGTAGTTTTATCATACTTATCAGTTCGTCGTCAATCTTTTTATAATCATTTGCCATATATATTCTCATTGCTGTTATTTTTATACAATACATTTATACAGTTAATGTACAGCAGGTTGGGAAGTAAATAACAAACAAGCAGTATGTTTATAAAATGAAACAAAATGTATGTGTAATTGATAATAATTAAATAAGACCAGCTTTGGTTTTATTAAAATAACTGTTTTAAGCTTCAAATACTAAATTTGATTTGGTTCTAAAAAAGTTGACAATTTCTTGAGAATTTGAAATAATATAATATAATATAATATAATATAATATAATATAATATAATATAATATAATATAATATAATATAATTATTGGATTTAAACTTTGACTTACTTGACTTATCTGCATAGGACGTTGTGTCCCTTTGCCCTAAACTTATATTATACTATTATATATTTGTTTAACAGTTTTATAAAATTCATACAATTTTATCATGAAAATAACACAATTTGATCAGTTATGTAAGCCTCTAATTCCTCTAATTTAGAAGATAAATTAATTTGATGAACGTTTTATTTTAAACCGCCCAATGAAAGCAGATATGTTATTTTAAAAACGTTTAATTGAATAACATTTAAATGTCGGATTATATAAAGGTAATGAAAACGTTTTAAAACGTTTTGTGTGAAAAATCACTATAACAATTTTTTTTAATGTTTTCCAAATGTTACTGTAAACTATTTTTGCAAACATTTTTGCCCAATATGCGGCCATATATTTTTCAATTCAATTCAGTTTTTCAATTTAATTCAATTTGTTTCCATCAAAAATACAAATTATAGGTTAATGAATGCGTCTTACTTGTTGAGAGTGAAATTTTACAAAATAATGCATGCGTACCGAGATGTTGGTGCGTCCAATGCACGAGCCCCGATGGGGGAGTGCATTAGACGCAGCAACCTCTCAATACAAGTGGTTATGTGGTTCTAAGAGTGTATGAAGAATACTTAATTAACACCAAAATATTTTTTTTAAACAAGATGGAGGAGATGCAACAAAAGGAAAATGCCTGCAAAAGTGTTGAACCACCTTACAAAAAATAAACACACACCCCCTACACCCCCCCCACATAACAACAAAGTGCGGAGGCCTAACAAACAAACATAAATATATCAGTGTTGTTAATTTACCGGCAAATTAAAAAATGGCAGTTAATCAACCGGTAATTAAAGGTCAGGTATATTGCTCGGACAACATCATATCATTGGCAAGGTGATATTATGAGGAAAATGAAAATGACTCTTTATGGGGGAAAATAAGACGTTTAAAATCGATATTCCGCCAACATAAATTATAGATTGCAATACAATAGTCGTGTTCACACATTCGGATATAAGTGAGTTATTACCGGTAATAAGCGACTTATAACCGGTATTAGTGACTTATTACCGGTATTAAGTGACTTAAATCCGACTGTGCGAACACGGCTATAATCACACAGGGAAATCAGATACATGAGCGTGTGGACTTAACACGGTTTATATGCTAGTCTCAATTGAAATTATAACCTCAAATTATTTATTTATTTTTAGGCCTAATATTTCTCATGATATTGGTATACATAAGGATTGTAATATCACAATTTACTAATATATAAAAAAGAAGCGGCTGATTTTATCCATATGTTTAAAAAACATTAATTTGTAATATTTAATTTCGAGTTTTTTCTCAGCCCTGGTCCTCATTGCATCAAGGAGGCAACAGGGTAGAAGACAAATCAGCACATTTTTTTATCCCAAAAAGAGAAAATGACTTGTTGTAAATAAAAAAAAGAAAGCAAGAAACAGCAAAGTAAGAAAGTTAGACACATAATAAAACAAATAGGCGTAAATAACCAAGAAAATGTAATTGAATACATGAATCCAAAACCCAGCCAAGTCCATGGGAAGTGATTTTGAGAAAAAAAACCTGAGTATCATTTTAATTTACCTGGTCAATATGGTAAGTTGTACGTGCAAATGGGCGGGTTAAACTGTACTAGGTATGACGTTTAGCATTTCAGGGACTTCGTGGGGTTCATTTTAAATTCTGGACTTGGGTGGTTTTTTGAATCATATACAAAGACAATAATGTTGGAATGGGATTGCCAATAGTAAGATAATACAAAATAAAGCACACATGTATAATGTTGATAAGCATTCTGCCATGTAATATAAACCACACACTTTCCTTGATTAAACCCATTTTTTTTCAAAAGTCACTCTCCAGCAATGAATGTGCTACAAGTGGACTTTTATACATACTGGATTTCAATCAATGTGTTACAAGACTCAAATCATGGACTTGGGTTGATTCTTTCATACATGCTATTTTTCACATGCTCCATAGACAGGAGCTAGTATTCCATCTGGAAAAGAGACGAAGTAGGAGAGTTGGCCCAGTCGTGGTGACATACTTTGATTTTGCTGACGACATTGCATTGTTGTCTGAGGAAATACACCAAGCACAAGAACTGCTTCATAGAGTGGAGACTTCAGCTGCTAAAGTGGGCCTGAAGATGAATGGAAGTAAAACACAGTATATGTCCTACAATAACAGAAGAGAAAACATCACAACAAATGAGGGTGTAGTACTAGAGGAGGTAGATGACTTCAAGTACCTAAGCGCTTGGATGAAAAGCATGGAGGGCGTGCAGTAAACTTAAGAAAATCTGGAGGTCAACTATTACCAGGAGTTTCAAGCTCCGAATCTTTGCTGCAACACTGGAGTCGGTGCTGCTTTATGGTTGCGAAGCATGGACCATCATCCCTAAACTTGCAAAGGGTCTTGATGGCTGTTACACCCGCATGCTAAGAACTGTTCTGAATGTACATTGGAAGGAACATATGTCAAATGCAAACCTATATGGAGATATTCCCAAAATAAGCCACAAGATCAGGGAAAGAAGAACACGGTTTGCTGGCCACTGTTCCAGAAGCGAGGAGCCCGCATCAAAAATATTTCATTGGATACCCAAGCATGGGAGGCGGAAACCTGGAAGACCTGCTCTGATCTACATTGACATTCTGGAAGATGACACTGGACTGGAGGCAACAGACTTCAAGACAGCTATGGAGGACAGGAAGTTGTGGAAAGCCATCACAGTTCGAGGACACCACTCGAATTAAGCAAGTAAGCAAGCAATAGACACAGAGGATGAATTTGAGTTGTTCTTTTATACATATGACAGGCCTATGTATAGCGACACTTTCCCATGCTTAAATCAATTTGGCCAATGTATGGACTTGGGTGGGTTTTGTATTCATATATTCAATTGCAAGTATGGCAAGAGAAGTCCTATCCTATATCCATTTTGCCCACAAGTTAATGACACTTAACACAATCCAAAGCTCATCGGTAAAGCCCATTCCCTAATCAAGTTCGTTATTTTGTAAGTAATCATTGTGGAATCCATAATATTCATCCATGGTACGTGTACTCCTTTTCAATCGTTGAATTGCCAAACCTCCTCCGTGGGCAAAGTGAAAAACGGGTACATTTCTTCAAAAGTTTTGAGCTGATTGTGAAATATTTCTTTTGGTTTATTAAAGCTAACAAATAAAGGTTTCTTTACATACCAAAATATATTTGATTAACTGTTCAAAAATAGGAGAAAAAGAGGTTGCCATGAGGGTTCTGTTTTTATTGGGACACCCTGTCTACGCACCTGACTCACGAGCACGACATATCAAGAGCAACAAGCGTGACCAAATCCTCACACCATTGAAAATGATAGTAAGTATTAAAGCCATATTATAACATTTGCTGAGGAGGACGCCCTGAATACTTTTCAAAATTCTGTTCTTTTACACGATTATATTGTACTTTATTAAATCAACATATCCTGAAATAAATCAAGCCCCTAGGTGCTGAAGTTTTATCCAAATCCGAGATGTTGAATAAAAGGCAGGAACCGTCGTTGTTACGATGGAAATATTAGTCTAACGCATACGCGATGTTCATAACACTGTTAGTGCATGGCGTGCGGGACGGTGATCTACACAACAAAAGATCGTACCGTAACATAACGGAAGGAGTGATACGTATTGGCGCCATTGGCGCTGGTAGTAAATTCATTTTTTTTGTTTTTTTGCTTTGCCTTAGTTGTTCGGTTCAAACTTAAAAGGTGATATATCTGACAGAAAAAGCAAACATTTTATGGCTAAGAAATACTAATCTATTTTGTATGAAAATGTTATAATTATGGCTTTAATTGAATAGTAAAATTATTACACATGGAGGAACAAATTGTGAAAGTATTTGACGACGGAACAAATATTTTTCGACGGAAACGTTAACAATATAATCACAAAGTTGAACAAAATATATAATTTTGTTGCACAATCTCGTGTTGTTTACCGCCTTTGCATTCAAATGTAAAATACCAGCCGCTGTGTCAATAGTCACTTCGAGACTTACTGTTTACAAGCTGTTAGGTGATCAAGTGCAAATGTGATCAAGTACGTATTTATATATTATAGTCGAAGCATACTGTTCACGGAATATGTTATATCGTAACATGATAACATAAAACGGCTGCTCTAACCGGAAGCAGCCGTCAAGGTGCAGGAATTGGTCCGTCAATTTGAGAAAGTCTTAGCACACAACTGTCATTGAGGTATGTAACATCAACCAAAAATATTATATTTGTTCACAAGAATCTTTCAATTATCCATTTATAGTTATATTACGCTTTAGTAACATGTCAAAATTACTTTTATAATATAAAATTTAGATGACATTATACAGTCAATATAATGATCTATTGATTTAAAAGGAAGATAATCATAATATCAACAAGTATCAACAAAGCGAATGATTTTACAACTTTTCGTTATCAAGAGCTTTTTCAGTCGCCTCGTACAACGATTCTTCTGGAGCCTGCATCGCTGCGTGCATCTGTAAAAAGACAAGAATGATTGTTTAAGATATATTTATATTCTTTTTATTTTTCAAATGCATGAAAACGGAAGCAGATACGGGACACACATAACGGGTGCAAATGCTGCTAATTACAGACAGCTGTGCTTTGAATAGACTCCTCGGGACAATGAACAGCGATAAAGAAACGAGGAGGAGAGTGGGAGGTTTAAGCAAAATACGGAGAAAGAGGACCGAGATTATCGAGTGTATAACGAGAAAAAAAGGCGAAACACGAGTCAGAGTATTGTCAGATCTTGTTATGTGAGATTTACTTATAGAAAGTCTCCGGTAATCACAACATTATGCCTTATATGTTACAAAAATAATAATCTTTCTAACGTAATTTGATAATTATGTTTTCTTACATATAAGACATAATGTTGTGATTGTCGGACACTATTCATTCAACTTAATACAGAGGTGTAGCAAGTAAGTGGATAGGGTAGACAAAGTGCAGGGCCCCCAGGGTTCAGCCGCGTTCAGGCCCAAGCAAAAGCGAATATTAAATGGACAAGGGTTATGGTTGATAAAGAAAATTAAAAGGGCCCTGCACTGCACTGCTCCTTGTCCATGGATCCCCGAAGCTCTTGCATTGACTTCGCATTTTGTTTATAAGGCTACGGATGACTGTTAATGCTTGACAGTATCTTACCGATTCCATTTCTAGAAGATCATGCAACATGTTAACGATGCTTGTGAAGGATGGTCTTTCACTTGGATCAGCTTTCCAACAAGACTCCATGATAGTGTATCTGTTTCGCAATATTAATATAAAATACACATTATATACAATTGCGTAAGCTCAAACGTACAGTTAACAAACAATAAATAGAAAGATTTAAGCTGCCAGGAGAGAATTTCAGAGGCTCCTATTGGCTCCCTCCTCAGGGGGTAGTGGTGTGTGAGATACTGAGATCAGTGTTTCTACTCGAATTGCCATTTGATTGATTTGATTTGAGCAAACTGTTATGTAATATCTCCATATAATAGTTATATTCTTCTGTCGCACATACATAATATAACAGAGTGACGTCACTTGTATTTACATACTGCATTTACATTTGGCAGTGTCTATACGGTATTTACATAACTATTTGGTGTTAAATGTCATTAAGGGGCTATTTCTACTTGATAGCAGCTGGCCGTGTTCATGCTCTGTGAGCACAAAGTTCCTTCTAGTTACAATAAGTATTAATATAATAATGAGCATTGCGGTCATTAAAATAAGGTGAAGTAAAACTCGCCCCGAACAGTGTCTACATGCCGAATTATTACCCTTCTCCTTTTTTCATTGCCGTTTGGGCCTGCATTCACTTGTTACATACATACATACATACATACATTTAATTCTTATAAGGCGCAATATCCAGTATGATCAAGGCGCCATACAAAATACAACAAATAATACCACATGAAATATAATACAAAGCAAAAATACAAATTCAGATTAAAACAAATGAGTTTTCAGGAGTTTTTTGAAAACTGCAATTGAACCGGCATTTCTTACATGCTGCGGAAGTGAGTTCCAAAGTGATGGGCCTGCAACAGAGAAGGCTTGTTCACCTATACATTTCTTACTATACGGTATTGCAAGAAGAGTCTTGTCTGTTGCAGACCGTGTAACCGGAGCCGTTGAAGGACGAATTATGTGAGCAAGTAAGTTGGCAAGATATTCAGGACCACAGTCATTGAGACATTTGTAAACATGAAGACATATCTTAAATTGAATACGTTTTGTGACCGGTAACCACGATATCTATTATAGATATTGGTGGATAGAGACAGAAGACGTTAAGAGAACCACTGGGGTTTGAACCCACGAGCTAGAGCAAGAGTACAGCGTATTAGATGTGTTTTACTACTCACATTTCTAGTGGGCAATGCGTCGGACACGGCATACGCATTCCAAGTTTTAACCCACTTACAACGTCCTTGGTATCTGTACCTGGATATGGTCTTGCACCTGTTTAAAAACATAATGATTATATTGGTATAAAACAGTACACATACATTATACGTAAGTATAACAATAATTATATAAGAAAAAACAATTATATAAGTTTAGTAAATGTATTATACTAACACGAATGTATTAAAATGAAATCTAGGGTAACTTTGATTTTTCATTTCTTACGTAATGGACAATTAATATGCCTATCAGCATGCATCTCGGTGAAATTAGAGTATCAATCAACATTATCTTAAACATTCAAATCTAAAAAAAATCCCGAATACTTTATGGCTGCGCTGATTTTTCGTTGATCCGACTAATACCCGAGAAATGAGAAATAACGGATAATCGAAGACGGATAATCGAAGTCGCCCGACCTGGATGACGAAACTGTCTAAACAGTGAGTAGAAATTTGATTTGTCTTCATAAATGTTGAACTTTATGACTTTTTACACTCCTGATGAATCTGTTCACAGAAGTATTTGACTATAGCAAGAAAAATCAACATACAAATAACACCTTCCTACGTATTTCGGTGGCCTCATGCCAGAATTTGTTAAAGAAAGTCTCAGCAATCACAAAATTATGCCTTTAAATGTTAGAACAAATAATTACCAAGCGCGAATCAAACTCATATTACCATAAAAAGGAATAAATATAGCTGTCTCTCAACACGCGATATTCAAAATTCCCTGGCATCGAAATTGTCTGGTGCAATGACGTCACAGTAATGGCGACAAATGAGCACAAATGACGTCATTGCCCTAGACAATTTCGCCGCGGGAATTTTGAATATCGCGTGTTGTGAGCCGGCTGGTGTTATTCGTTTTTATGGTGAAAATGAGTTTGTTGTAAATAAAACTATGTGATTCGTATTATGATAATTATTTTTCCAACATATAAGGCATAATGTAGTGATTGCCGGAGTCTTCCTATAAATATATTTTAGAAATCTGAATATGTGACGTGTCATGTCAAAAGGAGACACTTTGGGCAGGTTATCAATTTTGAGGTTTTTACATAATCTTAAATATATAGAGATATTTTACTCTACAACGCCGTTTTCCCCAATGAAATCGGAAATTCCCAAGTGAAGATATTGGGTTCGTAAGTTATGTTATTATAAAATTGGAAATTGAGATATCGGCCTTTAAAAATATTATTGACAATGTTGAGAGTAGGAATTACCTTGAAAAATGTCTCAAAAAATACAAGATGCCAGTTATATTCCGGTGTGAAACTATCAGACTATATTTTTAACATTAATAACATCACAAATTCGCAACAAATCCAAATTGTGAACAAATCACCCAGGGCAGATTTGTGGCTATTTCTCCATTTACGATCCTGTCCAAAAGTATCTCCTTTTGACATGACACGTCACATATGTTCATTTGTCAGCATACCTAAAGTGATAATCTCCCATAGAAGTATACCAAACGACCATACGTCACTTTCTGTTGTGAATGCACTCTCAACTAAAGATTCCAAAGCCATCCAACGAATGGGAAGTCGTAACTAACAAGGAACACACAGACAAACAAACAAACAAACAAACAAACAAACAAACAAACAAAAATCAAGTGTAATTAGTTATTGGAACACATAATTGTGATCATGTTTGTTTTTATGAATGTGAAGACACTAAAAGTCTAAAATAAATATATATCATTGAACCATAACTATAATCCTGTCCAGTCATTGAAGAATTAAATAACAAAATTAAACTACAGTGTGTATATTAAATATTAAGATTTTTTGAACACTATACCCAGCAAACATTACTTAACTGGGCCAATATTGGGCCTCGTAATTGGGCCAATAAATGTGGGCACAACGGCATTGAACTCTTTTGACTCTCACGTTCTTACCCACACACTGGCATTTTCAGCCAGAATATAAAATTGTCTAGCTTAGCACCAGTACTGGCCCAGTTTTGGACTTTATTGGCCCATACTGGCCAGTACTGCAATGTTTGCTGTAAATTACCTCTTCACGTTGGCGCTGGTAAACCCTTACATTGATGACGTCACGAGCTAACCCAAAATCAGAGACTTTACAAACAAGCTCATCATTGACGAGTACGTTACGAGCGGCCAGGTCACGATGTATACACTGCAAGAAACAATATCAAAATATGTGTACTTCAACCAATGAACACCATCACTATCGTTATCATCATCATCATCATCATCATCATCATCATCATCATCATCATCATCATCATCATCATCATCATCATCATCGTTATCATCATCATCATCATCATCATCATCATCATCAGCATCATCATCATCATCATCATAATCATCATCATCATTATCATCATCAATATCATCATCATCATCATCATCACCATCACCATCATCATCATCATCATCATCATCATCATCATCATCATCATCACAATCATCATCATCAATATCATCAGCATCATCAGCATCATCAAAGAATACATCATAGTCATCATTATCATTATTATCTCACAGGTAATTACAGACCTTACCTTTTGTGAGCTAAGGTACTCCATTCCCGTTGCAGTTTGCCTTGCAAAGGTGATCAACTGCATCAACGATAAAGATGCGCTAATGCTGTGAAGATTGTCATATATATTATCTTTCTTCGTACTTCGACTTTGTCTCAAGAATGTCTTCAAGTCACCGTTGCCCATATATTCGACTATGACATAAATAGGGTCTGTAATGAATGACAGAGATAAAAAGAATTTATCGCGTCTGATGTCACTGTAGTCAATTACGATCCTTGATTGGTTTACACAGGTTAATAGCGTGTAAAAGGAAGACCGATTTATATGGTGCCAATCGGAGAAAAGGAATAGCAGAGAATGGTGAAAAAATCACGTACATTTACAAGGCAAAAAGCAAATTTTCTAGGCATTGTTGACATGGTGCCTTCGCGAGAAAAACTTTCCTACTATAAAGACCGAACTTTTGAGATGGTTTGTATGTTTGAAGGTGCAACATTAACAATACGCCCCCGGTTATACCGCCGCGATCATAAATTCGTTTTAGAACAATTAGAGCAATTTGTGGTTGCCCGTTTGATAGGTGAACATGATGAAACAAACACGCATATTCAACACAGATGTTTTTTATAAAATAAAAAAAAAGACACCCTCTATAATCAAATGACTGAACAAATTTGGAAAGTCTTCTTAGTCCTCGGTGTGTTGTCTGTGAACAACTCTTCTAATATTCCAATAACTACTGCATTGTTGCAGGCTTTCGTGTCTTTTTACTATTTGCCCTAGTGGGTGTATAATTTGCCACTGGGTTAATTTCAAATTCCAATTACCAGTATTATAATGCACATTTTTTGCTATTTGCCCTAGGGTCAAGTTTTTCATTCAAATCAATACATACCTTTTTCTGTGCAGTATCCTAAGAGGCGAACGACATTAGGGTGTGGTTCTAGAATTTTCATCAGATCGACCTCTTGAAGCAATTCTTCCCGATCAGAAGATGACGCATCTTCTACAGAGGAAATTTAAGATTGACTGTAGGGTACGAAGTTACCATGACAGAGTACAATCCTCTCCTCCATGTGGTCTCCATGGGGAATTTCACATAATAATAGAATAAGACTTGTGGTAGGAATGAATGGTTGAGAATCGATTCAGAGACCTGTCCCTTTAGCATTTGAGAATTATCCTCCAACGTGGCTGTCATTTCAATTGTTATACCTTTCCAGTTGGTTTATAGATCGTCTAAGATAGCAGGTCCTTCACAACCATTCATACGTATCACCTGTTTATAGTATTATCATGCGAATCCGTGGAGGACTCCTGGTGGACCGAATTTTATTTAAATGAGGATGAGAGACGTCGTATTAGATAGGGTCTATTGCATAGGGTCTAGACTACGGTTGTTTGATGGTATCTAGGACTGTTTTCATTTTTAAACAAAGTTGAACACTGATGGCGCTATTTATCTTAAATATTACATCTTTACAAGGGTAGACACTTGTATAATGACAATAAAACATCAGAATAATGGGAAACAATTACCAAAGAAATTTTCTAAAAAAATATCTATCATGAAATTAAAGGAATAATTCTTATTATTGGGCTACATAGAATTTAAAATATAGGTAAATAGCGCCCTCAATTTGCACACAAAAACACAATTTATAGAATAAGAATTACCACAAAAAGGCAGAAAAAGATGAAAATTTTGATAAAGAAACAGAAAAAATCTATGTTAAAAAAAGCTACAAAATATATACTAAGCCAAATAGCCAAAATTACACACACGATTGCTTCAATACTCTACTCTAAATACATGTCAGTAACCAAGCAGTTGTGCAACTGACACAACAGCAAAATACACTGACATTGAACAGCTTCCTGGACAACATCCGCAAGGTTACAAAAAACAAATATTGCTCCAAAACAATAGTTATCAAGCTTAATCTATAATACACTTAATAACAACAGATGGCGCTATCAATGCAATAAAATGATTTGATCATTTTAAGACCAGTTGTAGAATTATTCATATGATCATTTTAGTGAGGTGACTAGGTTGTGACAACGTACCTTTTAATGTTTTCACAGCCACGTCCGTTTCTCCATTAATTCCCATGATTCCTTTGGCTTTTGCTAGTAGCACCTTTCCAAATGCTCCATGCCCAAGTTCTCTCATTATTTCTAGTTTACTTCTTGGAAAAGCAAGACTAGCTGTAACATTTGCGTAAGTTGTTGAGTCGTCATACGTCTTTTGCACTTGTTCAGATTTGACCATACCTTTAAGGATACATGCAATAATAATAATATACATTCTGTTTTATTTACCATATAATAAGTTCCTTTTATTACTAATGAATATACTTTTTATATGTTTAAAAACCTTCGTGGAAAGCAAAACAGCTCATGCAGTACATTTTGTACCATAAAGCTGTATGCATATGTGTACTTCCTCAAGACTGAGGACATGCAGTAAAGTTAAAGGGATCAGTCGGTCGTGTTATGTTTTGTCCTATTATCATTGTTTATGAACAATAAACATAACTAGTTCGTTTAAAGTACAAAAAAATCTCCTTTATAAAGATTAAAATATCTTTAATTTTCCTGGTATCGGGGGGGGGGGCAATCATTTTCGATCATTTCTTGACGTCACTAAAGCTCAAGTATCGATACAGCCGAGTGGGCAATGCTAGTTTTCCGTATGGAGGTTATCCACTTCACTCATGTGTGACTTCTAACAAAAGGAGCTGATTCCCGTAGTATTCCTCATTCAAAACAATTCAATGCATGACCTCGAATCTACCTGCATGACATTGGCGGGCTATTTTGAAACAGTCATGGCTGTTTTCAATTTTCTTGTTCCGTTTCGCGCTGATTTCCGTGTGTGCAATGTGACATCACTACAGCCTAAGTATCGAAACATAGCGACCTCCACTGATGACTTTAATTAAAAAATTACACTTATTAGCAAAAGTGTTTGATTCTAACAATACCGTCAATGTAACTAGAAAGGCAAGTCCTTTCTAAAAAATCGTCCGGCTGTTTTCTTAAATCCTGGTGGTGTTGATAATTACAGCCCGAACACAAACATGATCATCAAATTTTAAGCAATCATGTTAACCGAATTTTAAATATAATTTGTATACTATCCTGCCTTATTTTTACCTGAATGCCTCGAGGGAATATTGTCGTTGGAATTCGTTACTCTATCATTTGATGTGTGCCTGTCATCTAGCTCTGTAACGACGCTGTAATAACAAGGTTAGAAAAAATTCTACCAATTTTAAATTTCTGATCAAATATTTCAATACGAATGTATCAAAGTTGAACGTCTTACCAGCCTATCTATAATAAACGTCAAGCAGCATTTGAAGCTCATGAAACCTCAAAATGGCGCCAGTTGCGTAATGAGGTGAAGAGAGAAATTGAGAAAGCTAAAGTGAATTATAATGCAAACAGAGTGAGAAAGTTGCAAAAGACTGAACCTCGTAAATGGTATCAACAAATCAAGTGTATGCTTAATTCCAGCAATTCTGATCTTGACATGCACATCCCAGGAGTGGATAGGGCTAACCACAAGGCAATGGCTAATGCCATTAATTCCAAGTTTGTGAGCGTGTCCTCCCATGTTAATCCCTTGGATCATTCTGAGCTTCCAACCTTCTTGCCCGCTGTGAAACCTGCCCCGTTCTTTATCCATGGGATGTGTATAGCGAGCTTAAGAGAGTTAAAACTTCTAAATCAAGTGGCCCGGATGGAATTCCTCCCAAAATCATAAAGGAATTTGCTTATGAACTGAGTGGCCCTTTAACAGATGTGTTGAATTGTTCTTTTGAGGAGGGAATTGTGCCACACCAGTGGAAATCTGCCATTGTTGTCCCCATTCCAAAGCAACACCCGCCCAGCATTGATAAAATGAGGCCTATATCACTTACTGATATTTTTGCCAAGGTTGCCGAAGGGTTTGTGGCAAAATGGATTGTGTATGATATTGAACCATACATAGATATTAATCAATTTGGGAATGTCAGTGGTATATCAACATCCCATTACCTGATCAATCTTGTGCACACACTTTTCCAAGGTTCAGACAAACGCAACAATGTAGGAACGGTAGTCCTCACGGATTTCTCCAAGGCATTTGACCTGGTAAACCACAATATAGCTGTTGAAAAGTTGATTGCTTTGGGGGTCCGGGGGGCTATCGTTCCTTGGGTTTGCAGTTTCCTCAATAATCGTACTCAGTGTGTGAGATATAACCAAACCTTATCTGAGTATGCCCCCTTGTGTGCTGGTGTCCCGCAAGGTACCAAACTTGGTCCCATCATTTTCCAGGCTGTCATCAACGACGCTGCTGAAGGTTGCAGTTCTCACTACTGGAAATATGTCGACGATCTCACATTCGTTGAGAACCGTGCGTGTAGTGAGAAAGGCAACCTTCAGTCTGATCTTGATGACTTCCTGGACTGGTCTGTAAGTAACCACCTGAAACTCAACCCTGACAAATGTCAAGCCATTCAAATCTGTTTCATGAGAAACCCACCTTCTCATCCCATTCTGAAGATAGGCCATTCATTGCTTTCTTTTGTTTCATCTGCCAAAGTCCTGGGCATCTTCATACAGCAAGATCTTAAATGGGATGCCCAGGTGGATCACATGTGCAAGTGTGCTAACAAACGCCTCTTCATGCTCCGTTCTCTGAAACGTTTTGGTTTCAACGTTTCGGAGCTGACCACAGTTTACGTTGGTTACATACGTCCCCTGTTGGAATACTCTGATGCCATTTGGCATTCATCGCTCACTGTGAAACAATCAAATACACTTGAGCGGGTCCAAAAAAGGGCATGTAGAATCATTTTGGGTGTTAATTATATTTCGTATGATAATGCAGTTAGTGTTTGTAAGCTAGACTCTCTCTCTGCCAGGAGGGAACAACACTCGCTTAAGTTCGTGCAATCGCTTGCTAAATCAGAGCGTACCAACATGTTGCTCCCTCCAAGTAGAAGTGAAGTCCATGGAAGACAGCTGAGAAATGCAGCCCATATCTCCAAATTGCGTGCACGCACAAGCAGATTTGCTGAAAGCCCCATTCCCTACTACATTAATCTGTTGAATAAGCAGTAGTAGCTTGTGTGCTGGTGGCTTCCCATTGTGCCCTTTTGCATCTCTCTGCTGTTTTTCCATGCCAAGTTGCTTTTTTTTGCTTTATAATTATGTGTATTTGATTTCTTTCATAATATTTGTTTATTGTCTCTTGTATAATGCAATTCGGCCGTTTGGCCGCGATGTTGTGCAGGTTAATAAAATCATATCATATCATATCATAATACAACTCATTTAATTAACCATACCTCATGTAGTGAGAGTGCCAACATCTGTACGAAAGTCACTTGTTATGGAAATAATTTACATATAATGCGCACAATTATTATCTTTAATGTCAATCATTGACTCAACTGCGTCATTGAATATCTCTGATTATAACGACAATCATGCATGCGTGGTCACAGACAGATATAGGGATATGTGATGTGAAAATGCAACTGCAATTTAGGCAGATGTAGGGTAATTTGCCGTAGAAGTGACGTAATAATCGGATGAACTACCATAGCAATAGATGAATACAATTTTTGAGTAGATCGACCTGTACTAGAAGCAGATTGCACTAAGCACCTGTGTATGTCAACAAACATAGATTGAATACAATACCGCTCTTTTCAATGATGCTAATCTTACTTATTATGAATAATTGTCATACAGTCTTTCTTTTCCAACCGCCATCAGCTAATTATTTCTTTAGTATTACGTTATTTTATTTACCTATTACGTATATCTTCACACAGCGGAGAAATTCCTGAAATGGAAACAATAACAATATCAGTCCTAATTTAGGAATGAATAGTTATGTAATGCTACCGTATATGAAATATTATTAACAAAACTATGAGGATTATATTACGGCACAACATCTTTTTGGTCCTATAGCGCTATCGGTGCCCGAAGCGGTACCGATGGCACTTTTTATCGTACCCTGAATATTTGTACAGTGCATTTGTTTTTTATTTAAATGAAAAACAATAACATTATGCAACTGTTAACTATTATGCTTGATACAATTACTATATTTCCACGGAGTGATGTTAAGAGTCATCGGTACCTAACCGGGCACCGATAGTTCTATTGGACCAAATTGGACGTGGTGCCTAAAGGTAAACGTAGTAATGTTGGTCGAAGCAGCCAAAATATCGATTTTCATTATCTAAATCAATAAGTTATTGAAAATTACACGTTGATGTTACAGTGTTGTTGTTTCACCCCTCTTAACAACATAACTCAAGAACCACAGGACCAACAAAAGAATAACTGAATTCTTCTACACACTTGCTATGAACTGAGCAATGCAATATTTGCCAAACCTCATCACCATTCGCAAGATGCTGCGAACTACCAAATCGCAATAATTTAAAATAAAAAAAGCGCAGTGATTTATAGTGCGCTACGCACAGGCACAACGCCTAGACGTTGATCCACAAGCCTCAGCACACTTTACAACTAAATAGTTGCTATCCTCAATACACATTTTGTTTTACTTTTTGGCCCGTGTATGGTTGTGTACAGATGATTCAATCGTGCACTTTTTTTCGTTTATTTGTATTATTTTGATTAAATGTTAATTATATCTAAATTATAATATGATACATACCTACTTGGTACATACCACTCGGGTAATATTGTCCATGCCACCTTTTCACGAAGATGATTGCAACAATTACCAATACAATAACTACTACTAAAATTAAGACAGCTACTAACGCTTTAAGTCCTCCAGATAAACCACCTCGTTCCCTCGAAGGCACTAAGGTGAGAATAAAAAGTAAAAAATACCATTTTGTTTCAGTTGATAGAAAATTGGCTTAGCATAGGTTTTACATTTAATCACTCAACATTTCATGAATAACATTTGTTCGTAAAAAGTAATTTTATTATATATGGAAATACGGTATTGCAAACTTGGAAGACAATGTCATGTGAACGTTATAATTTCCTTGAACAAAGTTAAATACACAAGATACACTCTTAAAACAGCGTGGTTCAATTAAGCCCGTAAGTAGTCAACTATATGCACCTTACCGCTTGATTTTAGTCAAATTTTAACCACAATAAGTTGAAATTTGACCACACTTTAAGGGTAAGGTGCATAGTTGACTACTAACGGGGTCAATTGAACCACGCTGTTTTAACAGTGTATACGATTACTTTGGGTGCCGTCCATCTAACGTCATGTAAATACTTCAGGTACTCTTTGCTAGTATTATTGTTGTTGTTGGGTGTTTTTTTTTTTTTTAGCAAGAACTCTTTTCTTATATAGCTTTACCTCTGTCAACTTTCAAAGACATTACTGTTTACATCGTATCTTACCAGTGGAGGACTGTGTAGTATAAATGGTCGTCTCGGCGAACGGGGTTCCCGTCTGGGTGACAGACGTTTGGACCGTAGAAGCAGTAGCAGTTTCGTTACGGCTAGATGAGTTTGAAGTTGATTGCAATGTCGAAGGTAATGAAGATGTAACCATCAACCTGCCAGATGTTGTCGTGTGTATTTCTGTAAGAAAGAAAGAGTATTTAAAGTGGTACACATTGGGAGCTATTGGGCGGAGACAGTTCGTCAAGGACGGATTCTGTGACGAAGACTCTGTAAACAGTTTGAAACTCTAAACTTTTGATTATATGGATTATATGCTAAATACAGTTTTGGAATAGTTTGTCGTTTCTCGAATAAACTGTCCACTGTTTACAACATATTGAAAATAAGATGGTAGAATATCTATTGCACTATGCTGATGGAAAACAATAATAATCTGGAAGGTTGCGGGTCGATTCCAAAAATAATCAATAAATGAACACTAATTCTTACCCTATCCATAACTTTAAACTTCGTTGTAACCCCAACCTATTATGATTATTATTAGAACACATTTATAAAGACCATAAACATAAAAAAGATCTCAATGCGCTAAAAAACATATTAAAAAAGCAGCAATAAAGAGTACTCGTTACAATGCAAGATCAAGTAAATAATGTGGAAAGAAAACATGGCAAAAGTTTCACAAGGAATGCAATTCAGTACAGGTGTGTTTTAGCTGCGATTTGAATTGAGTAAAAGTGGGTAATTTGCGGATCTGTTCCGGAAGTGAGTTCCACAGTATTGGGGCGGCAACAACATAGGTCTTTGTTCGGGAACGGACAATTTGGAGATGATCATTGTTACCTGCCCTAAGACCACGAGGTGGAATATAAGGACTAATCAGTTGAGACAGGTATAAAGGAGCATGCCGTGGAACGCCATGTACTTGAGGAGGGGCATTTTGAAGTAAATTCTTTCCTCAATTGAAAACATATGAAAACATTTGCACTTTGGGGGTTAAAATGACCAAATATGAGGTTAATTTGGTCAGAAATCCACATATAGCCGTCAACATTGGGAGAAGGATTGTATGGACCATCCCCGCTGGCAAAATATTGGGGGGGGGGGGGTATCATCCCTCCCCCCGGATCTACGCCTATGGACTACTGGGGTCTCTGGAACAATATTCCAATACCCGTACATTAATATAATAACACGGTTATTATTTACTTCTTCGTTATCCATGTTTATTTATATTGATATTAAGCAATAACGAAGGAAAGCAAAATCAAGTTAATGGAAATGTCGTCATTTTAGTCTAACTATCTCTGTTCGTCTTGTTTGTCTGTCTCTTTTTCTGTCTGTCTGTCTCTAGCTAACTATCTAGATCTGAGGTATCGTACATGGATTAACGAATTACGAAACATCAGATGTGTCTAATGTAGGGCATATTTCCTTTACATGCGGTTTTGATAATGGTCAGCGAAATAAATATGTATATAGTTATTTCATAATAACGACATCTATGTGACCTGTCACTATGGACCACAATGGCTTCATCTCAATGGTATAGTTCAGTAACCTCAATTAAACAATAATAGGGCAAAGTTTCGCCTCAAGTTGCAGAGTATGAGTTTTTGTACCCAAATTTTCAAAGGCATTCAATGTATTGGGGTTAAAGAACTATGCCCTGATAGATGAACATGTTGTGGATCCTAGTGTGTCTTTCTATATAGGTTATTCACCTTGGCTTTCGGAAAACAGTGCAAGAAGTAGAAGGCATACCAGTAGCCGGAGTATGTTAGGCATATCCATGTTGATGTGATGAAAGAGTTTGCTTTCGTATTTATAAAAGTGGCTTCCTGTTATCTGTAACGAATATGAACAAGAATATGTTTATTCGCAAATGGTAGATTATGTTGTGTAATGTACATTAATTCCAAGTTTTGACAAAACATCCTATTTTGAAATTCTGTACAGTTAGTAACCGTTCAGCTCAAAGTTGTGTGCAAACAGTTATGACGCAGATATTCTTGTTGCGCCCTGTTCTTACTTCGACTAAATAGTCGATATCTATCGATTATTTATAATGTTACAAAGCAATCCTTGTATGGAATAAAGGATTTGTTACGTTTGAGTGATCTTACACTATTCTCTCTTTGGCGGCAGTTTTGAAAACAAATATTGCGGTGTGTGAGTTTCATCATTTGAAATGCCGGCAGATATTTATTTGTCATGTTGAAGTATAGAGTATTTGAAAAAGTATTTGCAAGCCATATCCTCTTTAATATATTCATTTTGGGGTAACAAATGTTGTAAAAGTCACATTCAGCGTTTCAGTTCTAAATCCTAGCCTAATTTTTGCATTTCGTATGAACGAATATATGAATTCTCTTCTCCAATATATTGCGGCTGGACGATAGTTATAATTATAAGGCCTTTGCGCTGTGAACTACACATGCCCAGTTACGTCCATTTTCAATACTATCGCGCCAAAAGAATCAACTATTTTAATGAAAATGACATAGTACGTAGGTGACATTGTATTTAATGTATTGAAAACGTTTCAGGTACACTGTTGATTTTATATTTTAATGCCGTCGTCCAGTGCATCGAACAAAATAAAACTATCCTTAGCGTATCAACATCAAAAGTAGTAGTATCGTAAATGGACTACAACAATCTAAATCACAAAATTGAATCAAAATATTTGAATACACAGCCCTTATACATTGTGTCCAAGTTGGTATTGTAATATTGAATCTTGAATATTAAACACGGTGAGCGTGTGTATAGTGAGCCAGATTATTTAGGATATAAGTACTGCAAAAACAATTAATCTTTCCATATACAGCCACTATGCTACCAACGAGTGTCACTTGTTCTAAAATGCATCGGTCTCGTTTTAATAAAAGATGAATAAAGGAGATTGCACATAATAATGACTTTTATTCAACATGCAAATAAATTTCAAAACCTACATATTTCTCGCTCATTTTGTGATTTAAAAAAATGTATATGATATATCAAAGAGGCTATCTTACCTTTCTTTTCGATGATCACTACATCAACATCATTCAGTTGTTCCCACTGTGGTGTAATTGTACAGATATGACTGTGACTTTACTACAAAATACAACGGCTGCTGTATGTACTTGCAAGCATTTCCACCTTTAGCATGATGTTAGTGTGCGAATAATATAGTATAAATCAAGATTTCAGACAATTGCGGAACCACTTTTGTAAATAATTTCCGGGGAAATGCCCTGCGTTCCATTTGTTATGTCAAGGGTTTTTTGTTTGTTTTTTCAACATTTACAGTAAAAAGGATCTAAACAGCGATTCAAATTATAGAATAAACTATTGGATTTTTTTTTCAAGTACGGTGGGTCGGTCGGACGGGTTTTTTTCTGGGTGATAAAATTGCCACTAAAAATCACTAAAATCTGAAAGAAATCAGGAGATTTTATTTAATTTTTTTTATTTACTTTTATTTATTTATTTATTATTTTTTTTTTTTGCATACATATTTCCTAAAAATGTTCAAAAAAAACCCCAAAACGGCTGGTCTTACATTAAGCAAAATTTGAAAATAAAACATCTGCAAAATACAAAATTTTGGGACGGTCGGGCTCGTAAAACATGGTATGTTTTTCGTCGTTTTGACGAAAAGTAGAAAATCGTTTATTCGCATTCTTATTTATTTATGAATTAGTGTGAACATGTGCGGTGGAATTGTGTGAATATGATATTTTACAATCGACATTTTTTTTACTATCCTATAAGAAACGGAAATTTTAATATTTCCGAATTCCGACTGATTTTGCTTGATCGCATCACACATACTTTATAAAACTGACATACTCTGCAAAAATCAAGACTTTAGATGCTGTAGTTTTGTTAATAATGCATAGGAACCAAAATTTAATTTTAACGATTAAATATTAGTCAAACGCTTATGGGATGTTCATAACACAGTACGTAAATGGCGTGTAAGACTGTCATGCACACATCAAAGGACCGTGCCGTAGTAAATTCAAATAATACGAACTCTGTTTTTCGGCTCAGAAATAAAATCTGACAGTAAAAGCTAAAATTTTATGGGAAACCGTAATGTTACAATATGGCTTTAAGAACCCCACATTCACCACCCGCATACACATAATCATTGCACTGCCTTTAAACTAATGATAAAGTCAGCATTGGCTAAATACCTAAAAATATACACGTGTGGCACTGCTCTCACGAATACAAAGAGGAAACGGATTTGGGAAGTAGTCCAAACCACAATATAAGGAAAGGAGTAATAGGATACATATATCAGTCTGAAGTCTGTAGGTCATTTTGGTGAACCACTTTGCCAATCCCGGGGATGTTTGTACTTGTTGTAATTCCACGACTTATTGTTAAAATGCGGAATGCTGAAGTTTGTTGAAATTATTGATTTTTTTTTTGGTCATCTATAAGGACCGTTTGCAAGTGACACCATTTGAAAGTAAAAATGCTGACTGAAATATAACAATTAAACCACGCTACATCACTGGTTAACTATCAATTGCTTATCGCTTACCGACGGAAATTTCGAGATTAAACTCATATTGCCCGGTCATAATAGGAAATACAAACTCTATACAGCATAACGGTTTATCGAAACCAATGCGTCATGTAAAATAATACAACCTACGTGCATAATAAGTATTATAGCTCCTGTGTGTATTGTAACTCACATCCAATTAATAATGTCACCACCGGACGAGTTTGAGAGAAGACTATGTAATAAGCACAATCTGGGTGTCGGGGGGGGGGGCTAATGTGTGTGACAGGTGTGTGACAAAATGTGTGACAGAATTTTGTGGATGTTTCCTCTTCAACCCCTGGCCTATTGAAATTAAAATTGGATCACAAGTAAAGTATGTATTCAAGGATTTATTTGGAATGTCAAAAGTCACGTGCATGAAGATGAACCCTCAAAAGTTGAACTTCGGTGCGAAATTGTTTTCAAAATATTTTGTCAACAAATTTTGCCTTACCACCGAGCCACTCCTCGTAAGGCCAACAAAATATGTTTGGTTGCCCTCAGCGACCGACCGAAAAAAATAGAAATCCTGGCTCGGTTTTTTTTCCTAGCGACTCTCCATTCTTTTTTTCTTGGAAGGGCAACCAAACAATTTATTTTTTGGCCTAATTTAAAAAACGAAAAAGGAGGTGCATAGCAAGAGCTTCGGTGGCCCATGGGCAAGGAGCAATGCGAGGCCCACTTAACATATCTTTAATCCGCCGTGTCCCAATTAGACAATAATAACTGCGCACCATGTATTTTACCGAGGCCCAAAACAAATCCCGACAATTTCACACAATGACCTCAAAATAGATGGTGCAAAGTTATTATTGTCATTCATTACCGTCGTATCTAATATTTTGAACAAATCAAAATGGCATTTTATGTTATTTTATGCCAAAAAACGCTGTTAAATATAACCAGTTTTAATCATTGTTGTAACCCAGCAAACACAAAACGTTTTCGACATCATTCGCAAAAGGTTATAAAAGGTTGTCAGAAAACGTTTAAATGTCGGGTTATATAAAGGGTACATTAATGGTATAAAACGTTTTCATAACATTAAATAACATTTGTTGGTAATTTACTGCACAGCAAACACAAATGGTTTACAGAAAACATTTAAATGTCGGGTTTTATAAAGGGTATAAAAACGTTTTAAGAACATTCCAAAAACATTTTTGAAAACTTGGTACAAATCATTCTAAACAGAATGTTATTTTGGGGTTGAAAAAATATTTAGCAAAAAATGTTTGCCCAAAATATTTACAATAACGTTTTTAAAATGTTTTCACGACCTTTATATAACCCGATATTTAAATGTTATTAAAACGTTTTGTAAAAAACATTTTAAGAACATTTCTGTGTTTGGTGGGTGTAAATATTTTAACATAATGTTATTAAAGTGTCGACAAAATATTTGGCCAAAAATGTTTGCAAAAATAGTTTACAATGACATTTCGAAAACATTTTAAAAATATTGTTGTAGTGTGTTTTCAAACAAAACGTTTTAAAACGATTTCATGACCTTTATATAACCCGACATTTTAATGTTATTAAAACATTTTTACCTAAACCAAAACCCAATATATAACTTATTTAAAACGTTTTAAAAACGTTTTTGTGTTTGCTGGGAGCCTACCCTACAAAAAAAATCAACCAGGCGAATATAACATTCGCGCCGACAACAAGAGCTACCAATCACTGAAGCGCGACGGCATCACTCTTTTGAGTAATACTAATGTTTTCTATATCATGTTGAGTAATGACCATGATGATTGGTACCTTAAGGGATCTGAAATGAGCGTTTTTAGCGTTTCGACAGTATTTGTTGTAGGACATGAGAGCACATCAGACATATCGAATTGCATTCTGAATACGAAGAATGTCTTTTGGTATCAAATAATTTTCATTTTTTGAAATTTACGATATAATACAAATTTTAAGACAAATTATTAAAATTTGATATTTTTCACATTTTTGATATATAACAGTCCTCGAAGTAAATTTTATAAATCCAATGATGATATATTCTTAAAGTGTATGTAGCTGGGAGGAAAATCCGACGATCAATTAAAACAATTTGACCTTTCATATTGAAGATATGTTTTTTATTACCAAAAAGACCTAATGTTTTTGGTGTTTTGGGAAAAAAATCCATATCTCCAATACGAAAGGTCAACATTTACAATTGATCGTCGGCTTTTCATCCCACCTACATACACTGTAAGTATAAATCATCAGATTTATAAACTTTACTTCGAGTACTGTTAATATCAAAAATATCAATTTTAATCATTTGCCATAAAATGTGTATTACATTCCGAATTTCAAAAATCAAAATTATTTGATATCAGAAGGACATTCTTTGTTTTCAGAATGCAATTCGACATGTCTGATGTGCTGTAATGTCCCACAATAAATACTGTCCTAACGTTCATACCCCATCCCTTAATGTTACCAGTAATGTTACCAGTAATATTTTACTCAATCTTCATCCCCTGCCCCCTTTGCCATGTTTGCGGGGCTAAATTATAACCTTGATCGCTATTGGAAACCGTAGTTTAACTTTGACGAGGTGCCCTCAATTTGTGGGCTTTATGCGACACCTGGACGTGACAATACAAACAAGTTGGTATGATTCTAAAGCAGTTTTCAATATATGCATTTGTATGTACCACCCAAAGAGCCGGCGATAATCAGTAAGAGACGGCTTTGACCAGCGGTTGATTGGGGTTGAACCTCGTTCCATTATTTAGAACAACAGAACCAACAGGAGGGAACCGGTAGGCAACAGGTGATTGAGTTTTGAAGGCATCCCTGAAGTAGAAGTGATAATAACATCCGGTGTATAATAACTACCGGCGTATTTACTATAATGCACATATCAAATGCAACCCCGGCCCCTGGGGACCCGGGGATGGCCGGGTCGTGGGCCGTGGATTTTTGGTTTAAAAGTTCAAGTCCCGGGTAAACACCTGACCAGTCCGGACCCACCTGGGCAAAACTCTCAGCCACTCCCCGGCCCTCCGGGGCGAATAACCGTTGCAAACCGATGCAAACCCGGGTATTCCTCGGCCCAAGTTCCCGGCCCTGAGCATAGGATATAGACCTGTTGATCTTAATATGGTTTTAATATCGCGGCAATCTTGTCATGCGTGCTCAAAATTCGCGGCAGGTATGTCTTCAATGGACTGCCGAGCTCTGGACATCCCGGCTGGACATGCTGGGTGAATTTGATACCCGGATTTGATATGCCCGTGGCCAGGAGGGCGCAGGGAGTGTGACGTGACATGGCGGGGGGATCTTCCTGGTTGAAGGTGTACGGGGACGTGCCACAGTTTTGGGGTGATTTTGGCACACTGTCGAAGGAATTTTACGTTGCATATATCAATGTCGGACCCCAGTCACCCGACTTTCCCACTTAGTCACTTCGCGTATTTTTCATGCTTTATAGAGGTAGGGGGAACGGGACAAGAGGGAGATACCTGTGTGCCATCACTATATAATTATAATATGCATGCTTGTTTTAAATATTACGAGGCGTGAATGGCGGGTCGGAAAATACCGGGAATAAACCAGGAATATCGTATTGATGTATGCCTATATATGATTAAAACATCAAAGATATGAAGAAACAGATTACTACATTTACATCTGTCCAGGATACGGGAGTGGCGAATGTTCGATCTTTGCATAAACATTTTAAGCACATAGTATTATAGGCCTATACGATTTTTTTATGTCAATCCAAAATGCAACTTCAATTATAATGATGCTATTCTGTATAAGGCCCATACCCCATCCAAACATGCCTACCTTGAATCTTGTCTAAAATCAAATGACCATCTATCAAACTTTTGGCGCACAAGTTATTAATATTTTGTTTCACGAGGTTGCCATTTTGCATATTATTTAAACATCCTTTCAACGATTTGTGATCAAAAAATCTCGGCGGGTCGTTAAAACTTAAAACTAACGTAAAAATAAAACCAATACATTCAACATAAATAAGCGTATAGCATGCCCTCGTCTGCACATGCATAAGAAGCCAGTGTGGTCTGGTTAAACATGCTAACTTTAGAGCCCCGTTAACGTTTAAATACCAGATACATCATGTACATGGCCTACTGCAAAATTTGGAAACAACAGCCATGATTTTGTGGATTATTAATATACATCCACGGCTCAAGTACGGCCAAGTGATAGGATTCCCCGGCCCATAAACGCGGACATCCTTACTAGTAAACCACGGCCATGTTCACGACCCATTTTACTGGTTGGAAAACCCCGGGTAAGTTACGACATAATCCCGGGTCTTGCCCGGGTAAAGTCCCAGCCCAATTTCACGGGGTTTTGGCCGACGTCAATTCTTATACCAGTCCCGGGTAAGACCCGGTTCCCCCCGGGACACAGGCTGAGTCAAATCCCGGGTCACATGATGTCAAGTCCCGGACCATCCCCGGGTCCCCAGGGGCCGGGGATGCATTTGATATGTGCATAACATGGACAGAAATAGACTTCTGTAAAACAACTACCAACCTAGCCTAACTTCAAGCTATAAGAAAAAAGAATAATAAGAATATTTTATACACATTCACAATGATTACAGTAAGCAAAAGAATTAAGGTAGCAGTTGTGTTCACCCCTGTATATTCTAAATAAAGACGTATGTGTCAAATGCCGATGCCTCTACTTTTTAGCTCTGATTTAAGACCTTATTTGTTGGAATTGGTTGAGAATTAAAGAAACGATAGTCCAACACCTGATGAAGATACGAAATAAAAAGTTGCACTTGTGTGTTCTAATCAATGAAAGTACGATGCTAGTTTTTCGTGCTAATCAATGAAAGCACAGCGCTAGTTATTTTGTTCGCGTACGTTTTGTGTACAAATCAATAGGGTATGTAATGTGCAAACTGCAACTTTTATATTTGTATCTTCCTTGGGTTTTTGGATCGTCGTGTCTTTATTTCTTGGACAATGTCAACGAATGAGGTCTTAAATTCGAGCTGAAAGATGCAGCTATTGGCTGTTAGTTCCAATTATGACATGTTTGCTTTTGTTTAGGATATACAGGGGGTGACCGCAACCGGTACCTTAATTTTTTGGCTTACTGTATTTTAATACCGTATCTTTTCCTTGAACGAAACCATTAGACTCTACATATTGAATTGAAACACTACCCATACTGTACAGAAGAATTGCAACACTTTGAAGAAATATTGTATTGACATTTGTGATGTGATCAAGCAAAATCAGTCGGAACTCGGAAATATTGATTTTGAGATATAGCCAAGCAAAGGAAACATTTCCCTTTGTTTCCTATTGTTTAAGAAACTCTTTAATTGCTCATATATTTGGAACTGATTGTTCAATTTCAATGGGCTTTTGTGCAAAATGCAGCTTTGTATTTGTTTATTACTATCATATAAGAAACTGAACATTTAATATTTCCGAGTTCCGACTGATTTTGCTTGATCGCATCACATTTGAGCTTTAGTAGCCTCTCACGAATACATTTCTTTCTTTATTATCTAACAGCAATTTACACACAGCGATCTATATCACGTCTCACGGTTGTTTGATGTGATCATTTATTAGTTTTTCAAACAAGACATCATGTACAACACAATTTTAGGCTTAAACAGCTTAAAGCCGTATCATACTAATGTATACAGATGCTTTTGAGTCATTTTCAACTTTAATTTCCCCTTATTTACAACATTATTCACTTTCACAGCATTTTTAAAGCTTTTTCAGATATAAAATGTATCTATTTATGACAAGATTGGTGGCGCTATTTAGATACTGGAAATTACTCTTTCAGGCTTTTAATAAAAATAATTCCTTTTATTTTTTGATGAAATATGTTTATAAAATTTCTTTGTTGCTTGTTTCACCTATTCCATCTGTTTAAATGGCAGTATTTATTACCTATACCTTAAAAATTAAGAAATATGATTTATGATAAATAGCGACCATCTATAGTTTGCATTTTCTTAATAATGAAGCCAATTCTATACAAATCAAACAACCGTGGTCTATTACTCCCAACTTCCTTGATTTCTTCAGATAAGGGATTCCTTTGCTAATGCTTTCGTGGCGATGTTACGTTTTTCCAAAGTCGTCTCAAATAAAATGATGATATCTCTGACAAGCAAGAGGTTATTGTCATGCTTATGGTCTCATTTATTTGCTAAATAAAATGCACTTTTAACCCTGTGAAAGAAATTCGTTAGCCTTTTTTTAATACTGACACTGTGCTTCATAGAAATCAGAATGGGCAGGGTGGCGGAGATGGGGGATTTGGAGGTGGGGGATGTGGTACACACAAACTCTATGGGATTGATATTTTTAGTGCATAATCTGCTTCTTTAAAGGCTGTAAATTGGATTTTAACTCTATTTTGCATCTAAAACACTCAAGACCTTACAGCTAAACATTTTTTTTAAATCATTTATGATTGGTTTAGTCTAGAAAAAAAACTTTTCCACACAAAAATACCCGTATTCATATTAAACAGTAATGCGGATGTCTTAAAAATCTAAAAGTTACTGTAAAATTATAATTACTTATCATATCATAGTCAAAGTATAGATTTTCTGAAGGGAAATTTGATGCGGAATCTAAATATGGGCAAAATGTTTCAGTTCAAATGATGTTGAATTGTAAAAAAGTCTAACATAATTTTAGACACCCTGTATTCCGGGATTACCAAACAGCTCTGATTTTGGTTCTTCTTAAGTCAGTAGGCTCCCCCTGTCCTCTAACCAAAAGAATGTTGTTTACTTCCAGTTTATTACTGCAAGTTGGTAATAAGCAATGCAATAAGTAACCCATTTTTTTATCCGAATCTTTTTCATTCCACCCTGTATAACTTAAAGGTCACCCTGTATATTACGTTTAAATGTATATATTTGAATTGCTTATGCCTTCAACTTTGTTAAAATGTATACTTTTGCTAGTTTATGGTTAATAATTGTGGAGATAACCTAATTAGAAACTCGATTTGTGTAAAAAAAAATCATAATATTTGTGATGTAACGCTAAGGGTGGTGAGTTGTGGAGCACGTGTGGCTGAGTAGATAAGGCGCCCGACTCATAATCCAGGTTGCGAGTTCGAGCCCCGCTCGTGCCAACGTGTTGTGTCCTTGGGCAAGGCACTTTATCCTCATTGCCTACTGGGGGTTGAGTGGGGTTGGATTGGATGTTTGTATAGTTGTTTGTTTCAATGTTGCAATATTGGCGCTGATTTAGCTGCTGCCTGCAAATTGCATTGTGTCTGTTTAGGTGTGTTTAATGTACAATTCTAGCAATTTGACCTGCGGGTCACCATTAGAGTTTGAAATAAAACCTTCCTTTTTTCTTTTCTTTTTCAGGACACACGGCCATGTAAGATGTTGACCACATTTTGATGTGTATTGAGTGCTGAATAACAGGGAGGAGTGTTCGGACAACGGTGATAACAACGCGGTCCCAAGAATAGCCTGAAAAAATAGACAAATACCAACTTTCGGCATAGAGAAGTAATATTTTGCTATGGTTAGTTCCGCGCTTTGATATTATTGATAAAACGTAAGGTATTCATATATCGTTATATTATGTGGGACTATTATATTTAACAAACAGACAGTAATTCTAGACTTTTAATTACGCTAAGCAAAACATTCTATTCAACTTAAAAGTACTTTAGCCTCTGTCCCTATTTCCCAGCTCTTGTTCTTGTTGATAATGACGTCACACAGTCAAAATATTATCAAATTGACATTTCAATCAAAATAACGGAGGCGTGCGGCCTCTTCACCTCTTGCTTTGACACAAAGTCGTGGCCCATGACAACTAACATATCGTAAACGGAATCGATGTAAAATAAAACCCTGAACACGATGTTTAAGAACATGTTAAATGCCCATTTAGTGATTGTTTTCAGAAAATTGTAAAAGACATTAAAATTCAATTTTTGCACTTTTGTTAGTAATGGATTGTGTGTCGGCTATATCATTATAAATAAGTGTGTATTAGACTTTTAAATACTATTGCCTTTACGATCAAATGTCAACTTTGTCGCTCGCTCGCGGACGATGTGACAACAAGTTCATGGTTTGTTCCGTATTCATGATATCAGTTATATTCTATACCTCAAAACACTATACAGTGTAACCTTCACAAACAGGCGTTACAATGTATGCTATGCCAAACCCAAAAGTCCTCGCCACACTTCTAATGTGTAGGGTTAGGATTTCGCACGATTACACACAACAAGACTATCGTATCTACAACACCATTACTCCCCCAGTGAAATAAATGCAATAAATGGATATATAGAGCACGGCTAATCAAATGGTCATTAAATTTATTTGCCTCATCTCGGCATCTGCATTGTTATATTATTGCGCTATTAGTCGACTAACTTATGATTGTTGAATGAATAGATGAATGCTGCAGCTGATTTAATTTACCAAGCACACTTTTGAACGATTTCTAGCTGCAATTTTCCAGAAGCGTTGTTGTCTGGAAGCAGTTATTGTCTGGTAAGTGACAGTATTAGGTGTATCTGAAATCAAAACTCGACTGACAGTTGACCACCTGTTCCGCCCGGTTTACATTGTTTAGAACAATAGAAAACGGACAGAACCGTCGGTCGAGTTTTGATTTCATCCTTTACACATTTCAATCTTTTTTTTTTTCATTCGTGGTATAAAGCATATGATCTCAGCCAATTCAAGACTTTTGTCTGTGGGATTTAAAGCGTTTGTTTTAATTTAAACAGTCAATGGGCATGCCCTAATTTTCCTGGTCCGATTTCTGAGCAAAAAGAGATCTTGATCACACTATGAAAGAGTACAATACGTAAAACTGGACCAACTAGAATTCTCTCTACTTAATGTAAATTACCATATCGTTTAAATATATGGTACACGATGTATTGTTGGTCGAAGCAGCCGAAAATATCGACTTTCATTATCAAAATCAATATATTATTAAAAAATAACACTTTGATATTTTGCAAAAGATCATTCTACAAATCATATACTTTGAAAACTTGCTTGATTTATTGTTGTTATTGAGTTATGTAAGTTTTACAAAAGTGTTGTTGTTTCAGCCCTCTTTACAACATAGCTCAAGAACCACAGGACCTACAAAAGTATATATGTGATATTTGAATTCTTCTTCACCCTCGCTATGACATGATCAATGCAAATTTTGCCAAAGCTCACTACCATTTACAAGATGCTGTGAACTACCAAATCGTAACAGTTTAAAATAGTTGCTAACCTTAAATGGAATAGAAAGAGCCATCGTGTTGAGTAATTAGAGAATAAACGATAGGAATTTTTATTTTGCCTATCCTCTACCTATGATAGACGACAGGCAGGTCCAATATTTTTTCGTAGTAGTGGATGCCGGCGCAGCCAGTATCCACTACGATAAAAATATTGGACCTGCCTATCGTCTATCAATGAAAGATAAACAAAAAAAATAAAATTCTATCGTTATTCTCATTCTTAATCAGTTAAATATTATTTTAATAACTGTAAACAATTTTTTTAAAGCAAAAACTAAGTTACCGTCATAAAAACTCCCCTCATTATAAAATGAACGAAACTTTTTACAACTTCACGTATTCTGTTGCGAGTACTGCTAGCGCGTCGCGTATTCCGCACTAGTCTACGCATTACAGCGCAATACATACGCGCACCTCTACAAGCGTGTAAGGCATTATCAAGACGCATGATGACGTGGGGTCGTCTACGGCCTGATAAACGGCACCCGAAATCTTGCGATTGTCCAATCAAAAATGTGTCTACGAACTAGACCACTCCCACTGACTAAGAATTAATCATAAAAGACGAGTGAAATTGTAAAGTAAGTCAAATTATTAACTCTATTTGGCTTATGCAGTCATGAATTGCACCTTGTTATTTCAAACTAAAGGATGACTTTGGTATTTTATAGGAAACGATGAATGGATTAATTGAGGCCTGGTGTTTTCCTTTATTGTCCATAAAAGTTAGGAAGTCATGATTAAAAAATTCCTGTTAGATGTTGCCTATCGTGAAAGATAAATATCATTATACACGCTTTATTTGATAACTCTCGTCAATTTAATTCTTTGAGTAAAGCTCTGAGACACACACACACACACACACACCACCACCCCATCCCAAATAATAATATACTATAATGTATAAAGTGTACCTATTTGTTTCTTCTCTATCTAATTTTATTATGTTTGACAAGCTTTTTGATTTGAAAATCCTTAAACTACAAATGCTGTAGGTATGATTGATTTGTCGTTTTGCTTCATAATGTGTAATGAAAATCTGCGTTTTCTAATTTCCGAAGTGCTTGTTTATTCCACAATCTTTTAAATCATACAAGCTGAACTCTATAGATTTTAAACTGATGCCAAAGTGAACAATAACGTAGATGCAAATAATTGCATTGGGCTTATCCATAAAAATGTTGTCCATCTTTTATAGAGGATATGAAAACTTGATCCAATGAAAATTCAGACTTCTCACAAGCTGAGGGGCGTATATTTTCTGGAATAGCACATTTCCCCGCGTAGAGGTTCGATACCAAAAGCCAAACCCTCAAAAAGTCAATAATTTAAACATTTGGTTGTTACGTACGCACAAGTATAGGCCATAACAAAAATATATTCTAAGAATTCATCATTTCACTTTTACAACATCTCCCAGGGAACATCATCTGCTCAGAATGGACTCAATCCCACTGTGTCTCGCATTGCTGGTGATTGCTATATCAGCAAGTTTAGGATCAGCACAGGATACTGGAATAGGATCAGAATGCATTAATAACGTATGCCAAAACGGAGCACGTTGTGTAACGAAGGAAAGCGGTGCTGCCTTCTGTGAATGTATTGTTGGTTTCCATGGCCAATTATGTGAAGAGAACCTGGGTGGTAAGTTTAGTTATAAGGTTAAAATTATAGATATATTTGTTGATTTAGGTCAAAAGGGCGCACAACTACATCCGTATAATCAATCAACTATCACAAAATAATGTTCTGTTTGTGTTCTTAATTTGGTAAGTTGTAATGTTGGCGGTTGCAAAATTGGTGGTATTTTAATTAGAATACATACGTGTTAATGAATTAGTAATATAGTTTTATTTGGTAAAATGTATACTTTTGTTTGTTTTCTTAGGAAATTCACAAAGATGCAATCCAACAGGTCAATCATCATTTCTATTCCAATTCGGACAGAAAACAGGGGAGTTGGTTTCGCCAAATTTCCCTGAACTCTATGATGATAGGCTCGATTGTAACTACTTCATTGGTACTGCTGACGCCAAAATGATAAGACTTACTTACAACGTTGTTCAATTGGAGCCCAGAAAAGACGTCATTTCAATAGGCTTGGGCGATACGTATGACTTAGCGAACGCGAATGTGACATATGATGTCAACACTATTAATGATATACCGGAAAACGAGAGAATAGTTACATATGAAACAGACAAGTTATGGCTAAATTTATTCACCGATAGAAATATTAAAAGGCAAGGATTTAGTATTACATATGAGATAGGTAAGTAATGAATTTCTAATTTGCCTTTTAGAATGATTAAATGAATACCGATAATAGGCATTATGTGCCTATATTAACGAGTTGCTCGCACAAAAACGAATTTTTAGGGTAGTTTGTGATACTTTTTAATTTTGTTTCTTTTAATTTATTAATATAACACTGATATTTATAAATTAAATCCAACTACCCTAAAAATTAGTTCTAGTCCGAGCAACTCATTAATAGGCACATAATGCTTATTATCAATTTTTTACACTATATATATAATTTGTCCTAAATTCATGTATTACACTAGCCTGAAGTAGTAAATTGAAACACATGATGTTTAGGTACAACAGTAAATGCTGTTAAAGCTTTATACTGGGCCAAAACAATCATATTTGGGTATTTTTTTAATAGATGCACTCTGTAAACCTGCACATTATGTTATCCCATTGAATCCAATGTAATCTCAAGAAGTAAAGTTACAAGCATTTGATTAGATGAAAGATTCCAAAAAGGGCAACAAAGAGACAATACGGTTTCGTCAGTCAATCTTTATTTAAAGCATTAATTTTATATTTCAATGTTTTTCTTATCTGTTTTAATCTGATTTAATGGGGTATCATAATGTGCAAGATTAGATTTACCCAAATATTGTTTAGTTAAAAAAAAAATCAAAGTGTAAAGATACTTTTTTCACGTATTATACATTATTGCGGACATAGGTGATAAATGGTATGAGTACTCTATTAAGATCCCAAGGCTTAATATAAAGGGTATCGTTTGTGCCCCATGTGCATATATTATTGGCCTGAACTCAAGAATCTTCACGACCATATACTTGTTTTTGGAGATATTGAGTTTTTTTAAACTCTAAATGTAATGATAGAGAGGTATATAAAAGTATACTTTTTAGAAAGGAAATCATGCAAGTAATTTAACTAGCCTAGCATAACAGATTCCTACAAAAATGAGCAGTTTTCAGAAAGTTTCAAAATATCATTGACTGACTTGTGGCAGGCATACGGACTATAACCAAAAATTAAAGAAGGCTCTGCTTTGTTATCTATTTAAGAAATAAAGGGTAATGCTTTATCCTTTACACCCAAATAATGTGTCCGATGCAGTAACACCGTCAATAATGGGTGAGGCGCACATTATTTACGTATAAAGGATAATACTGCACCCTTTATTTCTATACTATTACCAGAAAATAATGCGATTTAAAGAGAAAGCATCATTTTAGGCACAAATATTTTAGTTCAAGGTGGAGCGCGTACGTGTAAGTGACAGCGCGTTTCGCGAAAATATTGCCCGCGTAACCAAACGTAATGCTGTGCGTAGAATGTGTTACGGCGCTTGACACATTATTGCAGAATAATGGGCTCTCACGTGACGTGTTTTAACATGTCACAGTGCGCGATTTTTACATATAACGTTAGTAAGATAGATTAAAGATTATATTTGATCAATAATCATGAAGCTAATAATGTTTTGTTTAAATTCCCAGATGGTGATGAATGCGAACCCAACCTTTGCGAAGCTAGTGAACAGTGCAGAGACTTGGAATTTGACTACATGTGTGAAGGTGAGTTTTGGTCTTTCATATTAAACTCATTCTTGAACAGGTTTAGCCAAAGCAAACAAAGACAAAGACAATTAAAAATTATATAGACATAGGTAGAAGCTTATTTTCTTCTTCAACAGTATGATTACTGATTGGTTTAAAATGTGTTTGACTGGCGCTATGAAAATGAGATACATGTAGAACCAAATTGAGGTACCTATGAATACGACCTTCATGCACATTTTACACTGTAACTCAGAAAAATAATGTGCCGACTTTAGGGGTCATTCGTGGTGTACCTTTCACAGTGTCGACGTCTGTAAGAGACGTCCTATACGATAAATATAAATTTAATACTCCGTTGGTGAGCGACGGGCGAGTGGTATTTCACCGAACGCAAGAAAAGGAGTTCTATCTTATTGGCTAGCAATCGATCGCTTATGTCACTTAGTAGTCAAAACTGAGCAATGTGTTCAATTCGATTGAAATCGATATTCTATTATTGCCGTAGATAAAGAGAGTGATAGTGTGTCAATAATGTACATTGTATTGCAGCTGGATTTTACATGCATTCCTTTATATTATTATTTTCTCAAAGTGTTGAATATGATCACAATTTTTACCCAGGATTTCAAATTTTTTACCTGCAAATTGCAGTTAAACATATCCACAGCAAAATACCGGTCCTCACTAATTAGTGTATTTAATTTCCTGTTAGTGTATTTAAGATAAAACCTGACAACAAATAAAATGTTCTTGCAATAGAAATATCATATGGGATACTGATATGGTAGGCCGCAACCGCCACAACGTGGAGCTGCTACGCGTAGCTGACTTTTTGCTCCGTGGAGCCAAATTGACCAATCATGATCATGTTAGAGTTTTTCATTACTCGGAGATAAAACTGACCAATTAAGTACGACTTACTCATTACGTGAAGCGAATTTATTCATTAAGAATTTGCCACACGAGCGTCACGTAGTTGCAAGATATCCTCGGTCACGAAAGTTATGATTCAAAAAGTAGTTTATGAAAAGTACGAACTGACTTATTATTAAGATGGACATGCACTCATAAGAAACTCATGCAGTATTGTACATAACTATATAGCTAGGCAGAGTGGTGGTAAACTATGCACACAGTTCTGCGATCTGCAGTGTATCGCCGGGAGCTAATTTGTATAACTTGCGCGGTGTCCCTGCGGAATTCGACCTTCAACAAACTGCAAACCAGTTCGGATTTACTTTATATACTAGTAGTAGGCCATACATACTGTAGTTACTGTCCGTTTTCCTATACACAATACTCAATGCGCTCACCATTGACGCGTGACCTCTACAAATAGTGTATGTTAGAAGTATAGGCCATTGCCTAGTTGACGTCACTGTGTAAAAAATAACCGGCCAATATTTAAAGTATTCTCTGAAATTCTAGAAAATATAGTTTTGTAACATGTCCTAAATTTTTAGCTAATTTAGGTGTTTGGAAATATTGGTACTTTAGTGTTTTAGGAAGGATATGTAAACGACAGATAACACCAAAAAATATGAAGAAAATATTTCTAAACCGTGTTAAGTCATTAAGCTTCTCATTTTCAAGAACGCTGGTTAACAATAAGCAGACTATTGTCTCATTTCGTAAACAAAAGCCCACAGTATTGTTACCTTGCGTTCGCTTTATAATCGTTCACCCAACTGAAACTCTAATACCAGCTCATTGCACATTGCACAGGTAAAACAGACACAAGTGCAGTGTGTATTTAACCAGAGAAGATCTGATGTAACATAGTTGAGCTGTTTTCATTGAGTGTTATCTTGGTTTAATAGCTTTTAATGGGGTTTAAGTCCTTCAAAGGTCGTGGTGAGTTCTACTGTAGACATGACTGCATCATGATTATTTTAAAGTCAACAACATTCAACAATATGATCACCGTGATAGTATTACAGTATCAGTACCGTGGGTGTCAGTGATCCTGGCCTGACACAGTAGACAAACAAACAAACAAACACGCTACACACATGACACATGCATGCAAGGTAACATTGACTATACACTAATCAAACAATGGTATTGATCCTGTACAACTGGTCGTGGTTTTTTTACAATCGATTCATATAAAATCCCCATAGTAAACATTAATTTTGGCAAGAGTTTTCTCTCTCTGGAACGAGGATGCATCCACTGGCTCCGCGTAATGAAAAGATCTAACATGATTGGTCAATTTAGCTCCGCGAAGCGAAAAGTAAGCTACGCGTAGCAGCTCCACGTTGTCATTGGTTGTGGCGGTTACGGCCAGCCATATACTGATCATGCGAAAATCGTAAAAACATAGAATAGAAACAGTGTGGCAGGCTCTCAAAATCTCAAATTGTATGCTTAGCCTAAGTCGCTCGGCCTATCTCGAATAAAATCACCATGCGTAGCTGTTGAAAAACGTGAGGATTCATCGTACTATCACGGCAATTTTTGACACGAAGATATAGGGACGATGACGGTGTGCGCTTACCTAATAATAGTGTAACACGTGTCCTAATGGCAGGAATGGGCTTTCTCTCCTTTTTCTTGTTGTTTTCTTTATAAATAGAAATAACTTCTTTATATTTCTAAATGTGTCCTTTTCATTAGATATAAATGAATGTTCAAGTGAACCATGTCAGAATGGCGCTGTCTGCATTGATGGAATAGGAATCTATGAGTGTATTTGTTTTTCGGGTTTTGCTGGAGTGAATTGTGAGATCGGTGAGTATGTAGTCAGGCCTGCTTGACTAACGTGCTTGACTTACTTTGAAGCCTGCTTGACTAGCTTAGGTTAGTCGCTCGACTAGTAAATTACTAACTTTTAGTCAGTCCAGATGGTGTCCACTTTGACTAACCTAACGTTAGACAATCAATTCTAAGCTAGTCAGGCAGCTACTTGACTAGCTTGCTTGACTAGCGTGCTGCAAACCACGTTACTGGTAAATAATGTGGAAAATGAAAATATGGAAGTTTATTTTGACTAGTGGAATTTATTCTCATAGTTTTGTGTCTTACCTGATTATCATGATGACAACATATTTATGACCACTTACCTTCTTTGAGAATTGAACACGGACCTGGATATTACACACGTTTTACACTCTCCACTAGACCATGGAGGCTTTACAAATTGTGAAACCTATTATCAGTACTTATCATGTGCAGTATGCTTACCTTAGATTTTTTTTAAATATAAACAGTAATGTTGTTAACAATGATGATAGTGCCAGGTTGTCATTTCGGTTGTGCAATTTAGTATTGCGAAATGGAAGTTACGAAAGTCATTGACTAACTTAAAACTAGTCAAGCCGGCTTGACTAACCTAAAGCTAGTCAAGCCAGTAACCTAAAGCTACTCCAGCCAAGCCCGCCTTGACAAACTTAAACCAAAACTCTAAACCCAGATGTCTAGTCCGTGGAGTTTTGAATAGGCCAGTTTGTCACTTTTAAAACTGGATCTTCGTCTAATCAAACGATTGTAACTTTGCTTCTTGAAGTCACATTGGATTCCATGCGGTGTCATAATGTGCCGGATAAGATAGTACATCTATTTAAAAAAATTTAAAAGTTACCCAAATATGGTTCAGTTTTGAAATTGCGATTAGTTTTCCAAGTGTAAGGATACCTGGAGCAGTATATACCTATCGGGACAATCACTAGTCTTAACACGCGTATACGTGTGCACGGTGACCGCGTTATTATATGAATAAGGAGGCAATTTATTAGTCTGAGGGTTCATTAGTCTGAAAAGGGTAAATTTTGTGGCAAGGACAATTCAAGTTAAGATTAGGGATAAGGTTAGGGTTAGATGTATTGTTAGTGCTATCAGAGACATTGTTAAATGAAAAGTTTAAAAATAATGCAAAATAACTTAAGCAAATGTAAAGGAAAATGTCATTTCTCCTGGTACTAAATTCCACTTAGACCAGGTCTGACTTTAGACCCGGTCTAACTCTTTTGTGCATACGGACCTTAGAGTTTATAACTTATATGTTATTGGGTTTCTGAATAACAATCCTTTATACAATTGACTTTTTTTTTCTTTTTCTTTTTTTTCTTCTTCTTCTATCTCGTTTCATTACACATAGATATCGAATCTCCAGTATTTCTTGATATACCCGACAACATTCGACAGAACACTGACATGGGCGTATCGTGGGCTACAGTATCTTGGATGCAGGTGTCAGCATCTGATAATGCTGGATTTGTTAATATAACATCAAGTCATTCATCCGGTGATCAATTCCCTATTGGTGCTACAACAGTGACTTATACTGCAGTAGATTCTTCATCAAATACGGTCATTAGGTCCTTTATTGTTACAGTACAAGGTATGCACTGTGACAATATAATTGATAACTGTAACCTTCTATAACTGTAACATATCAATGTATATAATTCAAATGCACTTGACAAGGTGCCTCAAGATGATTGATAGCCACAATGAGGTAGAACCAATGAGTACCGACTCCATCATGGTTGCGTGTCGTCATGGAGGGCAGAAATTGTACTTCCGCCAAACTTCGATTCAAACTGTCTTGCTGTTTGCGATAAGCGTGTAACGCGTTGGGCCAAAAATTCGCTCTAAGCGCCTAACTCGATCACTTGAAAAATGACAGAGGTACACTGTTTTCCCTCCATTAAAGACAAACCAAATCAATGGATTTTTGTTTTTGAAATATAAAACAAAGCTTAATTGTTTCTTTCCAATGCAACATTCGAAATTCTAGAAATGACCAGAAGTCTAAGTGTTAAGACCTTTTCTAATGTCAATTACTTTGATATACCTAGCTTATAATACTTACTGTTGATATATATGAATATTTAATCGTCCCTAAACACTCATTTGTTTACAAGGCATTTTGACATATAGTTTACCGAATCGTTATTTAAGCTTTTTATCTGTATAATTTTATACATGTTATTTTTTATAAATGCTGATTATTATTATTATTATTATTATTATTATTTAGTATTATTATTATTATATTATTATTATTATTATTATTATTAGTGTTATTATTATTATTATTATTATTATTACTTTTATTATTACTTTTATTATTATTATTACTTTTAGACAAACTGTTGTAGTTTAACAAACACTTTATCATTGTTGCATACCAGATGTACATTTACATTAAAATCAAAACAATAACGTAAACATAATGGAAAAAGCTATTTTCTTAAATACAGATGCAGAAGATCCAGTTATCATTGGAAATCCAGGAAATAGATACCAAACTACGGACCCTGGTTCGTCAACTGCTGCCGTTTTCTGGACGGTACCCATTGCAAGTGACAATTCTGGATCAGTTACATTGACATCAAGTCATCAGCCTGGTGATTTTTTCCTTATTGGTGATACGCTAGTGACATATACAGCAGTGGATCTATATGGCAATGAAGTTATTGAATCATTTACTGTTACCGTTGAGGGTAAGAAAGTCTAGGTGATATTCCAAATGAATCATGTCAGGCTTCTAATCACAAGAAATAAATCCCCCTTTCAATATTTGGGCATGACATTGAAAGTTTTATTTGTGTAAAACATTACCTTACGATGTTATGACGAAATGTTGAGAGGGGCTTGTTTCTTGTGATGTGCTTATAATAAGACCATAAAACGTGGTTGTAAAATTTTCTTAATGAGATCCATTACATTTTGCAAAGTAATATTCGTACACGGCCCTTTTTGGAAATCTGAAGGCTGCAAACCACTAAAGCAGTGATAACGACTGGAGTTTTACTGTAACATAGCTTGTTTCTTCCAAATGCAACATTCTTGTAATGACCAGCGACTATAAACGGGAATGAACCCATAACTACTGACAATTCTGTAATTCTGTAATTCTGGGTCAGTTACAGTGACACAAAGTCATTATCCCGGAGATGAGTTCTCTATTGGTGATACGACAGTGACTTGGATGGCAATGGGAATACGGTTACCGAATCATTTGTTGTAACCGTAATTGGTAGGTTATGAAGTGGCATGCGATTTACAATTCGAATGAAATCCTTAATAAGAACCACTGTATACAAGTTTTAAGACAGTGTTTTTGTATTTTTTTCGACTTGCACAAAAATTCAACTAGAAAAACCAGGGAGTCTAAACTATTTTAATTATTTTGATGCCGCTTGATGGCGTCTTCAAACCGTTTATTATTACGTAAACAAAACTAAGTATACTAGCTGATCATCTCAACATTTAGTCATCTCAACATTGTTATATAAATACCCATCGGATATAACAATGATTCGAGAACGAATGAAAATAGAATGTTAAAATATCTTCAAATCGTGCACAACTGGAAGAAACAATCCAGCAGTAGTAAGTCTGAAACACATTTTCAATGTTTTCATGATATTTTTAATTCTTGTCCACTATCGTTTTGCAGATACCGAGGCTCCAGTGATAACCGGCATTCCCGATGACATAGATCGAAGTATAGACACTGGATCAAATACAGCGACTATAATCTGGAATGAACCCATAACTACTGATAATTCTGGATCAGTTACTGTGACACAAAGTCATCATTCTGGAGATGCCTTCCCTATTGGTGATACGACAGTGACATACACAGCTGAGGATATCAATGGCAATAGGGTTATCGAATCATTTGTTGTTACCGTATCAGGTAGGTTACGAAGTGGCATTCGAATGATAAGCAATATCTAATTGAGATTTTTGCTTACCAAAAATTCTACTAGGAAAGATTCGAATCTTTTTTTTTTTTTTTGGAAATAATGTCATCAAACCGTTTATTGTAACTGTATGAGGTGGCTGATAATAACTATAAAAATAAAACAAGTATGCATACTAGTTGATCATGTTGATATTAGAAATAGCATTAGAAATTAGAAATCCATCTTTAGGGTATGACATTTGATGCAAGCAATAATATCCCAGTTTCGGGTGTAAAAACAGGCACGTATTACTTGTTTAGGGTATCGTTTTAGCCCAGGGTTAAAACCTTGTTTAGGGTGCTTTTCAAAAGTTGATTATCACGGATGGTGAACAGGTCACAATATGATCCCCCCGTGTGTTATACCAACATCCATTGCATATGGTAATATACCACTAATTCTCTATAACACAAATTTGAATGGAAATGTAGATCATATCAAGCACGAGTTTCTCATTCATAAAACTCTCACAACGAAAAGACATTATCATCAATTAAGAGTAGAATCCCCAAATTACCAAATTTCATCATATGAAGACCTGAGATTTTGTTTTAAACCACTGAAGTGTAAAGACCACAATTTTACAGAACATCCTCTTTTTGGCGACCTGATAGGAACACACCGGTATTAAGGTGGACAAATCGATATCCAGCAGATGAATGTGGGTGTTTTTTTTCATCAAAATTGTTCAATAATAGTTTTACATTTGCACATGTAAAACTACTTGACATGCTCATGTCAGAACTGAGTTAGCCATCTCACCATTATTATACCAACATATATCGCATAATAACAATTATCCAAGAACGAATGGACAAAAACCTGTTAAACAAAAATGAACACATACAACTGTAAGAAAACAGCCCGGCGGTAGTAGATCTAAAAAAAAAAAGTTTTCAAAATATCTTCATTTTTTGTTTTCTTAGATAACGATGCCCCAATCATATCCGGTATCCCTGATAACATAGTGCAAGATGTAGACACTGGATCAGACACAGCAATTATTTCCTGGACTGAACCTTCAGCCACTGACAATTCTGGATCAGTTACAGTGACATCAACTCATGAACCTGGTGATGCCTTCCTATTGGTACTACGACAGTGACATACACAGCTGTTGATATCAATGGCAATAGGGTTATTGAGTCGTTTACTGTAACCGTAAATGGTAGGTTATGAAGTCTGTTTGCTCTTGATATCACTCCATTCACTAGTCACCATCTATGAATTGAGAAACATGTATTTATGTGGTGACTGGGACGGACTTTTCTATCGTATTTTCTCACTTATTCTTATGCATTAATAGAATGAACAACTTTTTATTGATGAATTTGTAATTTTCTTTAGATATAAATGAATGTTCAAGTGGACCATGTCAGAATGGAGGTGTCTGCACTGACTTAATACGACGCTATGTATGTACTTGTCCTTTTGGTTTCGCTGGAGTCAATTGTGAGATCAGTAAGTATCTATGTTGATGCATTGGTAATTAATGTTGCGACTGCAGATTATTTAATGTAGGGTCTACTGAACACAGCTGCTGGACATCAAATTTAATATCGAGAAACAGAACAAACGTCCACACACATTTAATGTAAAGCAACCATTTGCCAATAACCACACGTTTGTTGACAGATCTTTAAATGACAACGTGTTATAATATAAAATGAAGACGATTCTGAATGAATTTTCAGTTATCAACGCATGTGATAGTTCACCATATTAATTTTTAAGCGAAGTAACTACTTTTTATTGATAAATTTATCATGTTTTTTTAGATATAAATGAATGTTCAAGTGGACCTTGTCAAAATGGAGGCGACTGCATTGATAGAATAGGGCGCTATGAATGTAGTTGTCCTTTTGGTTTCACTGGAGTCCATTGTGAGATCAGTAAGTATCTATGTTAAATCATTGGAAATTAATGTTATGACTGCAGATCGGTTAATTTAGGGCCACCTGAACACATATCACATGCTGCAAAATCAACTTTAATATCAAAGCACAGAACATATTTACACGCACAGGTAATGTTAAATTAATGTGGGTTTGGGTTTATTTACTTATCTTGTCTTTGTTTCTTTGCTACTCTTAATATAAACGCATCAATGCAAGCTTGTGCGAGTTCGTGACAAGCTTGTATTGTTAATCAAATAGCTCATTGGTCACTTTTTACTATTCATTAATGTAGAAGCATGTAATATATTTGTGTCACATCGCACCTGTCCTGATGACCGGGATACACTTTTCTTCTCTTAATTTTGTTCCTTAATGTTTCTTATTACTTGTTTTAATCGAAGTAACTCCTTTCATTTGATGAATTTGTCCTTTTCGTTAGATATAAATGAATGTTTAAGTAGACCATGTCAGAATGGAGGTGTCTGCACTGATGGAATTGGGCGCTATACATGTTCTTGTCCTTTGGGTTTCTCCGGAGTCAATTGTGAGATCAGTAAGTATCTATGTTGATTCATTGAAAATTAATGTTGTGACTGCAGATCATTTAATGTTGGGCCACCTGAACACACATCATGTGCTGGAAAATCAACTCTAATATCGAGGGACAGAATAAATGTCCACACACAGTTAATATTAAATTAAGTTTTGTACTTATCTTGACTTTGTTTCTCTTAATATGAATGCCTCAGTGCAAGCGTGTTTGAGTTCGCGACAAGCTTGTATTATTAATCAATCACTCCTCACTCTTCATGAATGGAGAATTATGTAATATAACTGTATCACATCGCACCGGTCTTGACGACAGGATGGACATTTTTTTCTCAATTTTGCTCCTTACCTTTTCTTATTAATCATTTTTATTCAAAGTAACTCCTTTTTATTTATGAATTTGTCCTTTTTATTAGATATAAATGAATGTTCAAGTGAACCGTGTCAGAATAGAGGTGTCTGCACTGATGGAAGAGGGCGCTATACATGTACTTGTGTTTTGGGTTTCGCTGGGGTCAATTGTGAGATCAGTAAGTATCTATGTAGATTCATCATTTTGACTGCCGATCATTTAATGTAGGGTCACCTGGACACAATAAACAACAAACGGAATTTATATAGTGTCTTAGCATAACTATGAACAGAACACATATCATGTGCTGGAAAATCAACTCTAATATCAAGGCACAGGACAAATTTTCACACACAGTTAATGTTAAATTATTATTTTTACTTATTTTGTCATTGTTTCTCTTAATATGAATGCATCAATGCAAGTTTATGTGAGTTTGTGACAAGCTTGTATTATAAATCAATCAGCGCATTGCTCACTCCTCACTATTCATGAATGGAGAAGCATGTAATATAATTGTGTCACATCGCACCTGTCCTGATGACCGGGATGAACTTTTTTCTCTTAATTTAGTTCCTTATTTTTTCTTATTAATTATCTTTAATGGAAGAATCTCCTTTTTATTGATGAATTTGTCCTTATTTTAATCTATTAAAATAGATATAAATGAATGTTCAAGTGGACCATGTCAGAATGGAGGTGCCTGCACAGATGGAATAGGGCGTTATTTATGTACCTGTCCGTTGGGTTTCACTGGAGTCAATTGTGAGATAAGTAAGTATCTTTGTATATACTTCTAGTGCACGTTTCTAGTCATCGTTATGTATTTTTTTATCCTGTGCATTATATTCGCGAACTACCCTTTATAGACCATATTATATAAACCTGCACGCTAAAAAAAACCTTCTAGATAATACTTGCACGCTCAAATATACTGCGCCAATAAAGTATCCTTACAGTTGGAAAATTAATCACAATTTCCGAACTGAACAATATTGGTGTAAATTTGTTTTTTAAATAGATGCACTAGCTAATCCTGCACATTATGACACCACATTGAATCCAATGTGACGTCAAGAAACAAAGTTACAAGCATTTGATTTGACGAAGGTCCAGTTTTAAAAGTGACAAACTAGCCTATTCAAAACTCCACAGACTAGACATCTGGTTTGAGAGTGGTGAATGGCTAATTTATGCGTTTGGCCTTAATTTAAAACAAAAGGAACAAAAGAAACTTGAAACAAAAGAACTGACAAATAAAAAAAGGCTTTGAAAAGTACAGAGAAGTAAAAACTGAAATAAAAACTGCTTTAAATAACGTTTCATTGAAGAAACTGTGTTGTCTCTTTGTTTCGCTTGTTGGAATCTTTTTGCGCCTTGTATAGGCCAGTTTGTCACTTTTAAAACGGGACCTTCGTCTATTCAAATGCTTGTAACTTTACTTCTTGAGGTAACATTGGATTTAATGTGGTGTCATAATGTGCAGGATTAGCTAGTGCATCTATTTAAAATAACAAATTTACCCCAATATTGTTCAGTTTTAAAATTGTGATTATTTTTCCAACTGTAAGGATACTTTATTGGCGCAGTATACTAGAAATACTACTTTCACATAACTAATTACTTGTCTGTTATATATATATACCATCAAAAAAGTACGAATATACATTCTGTGGTGTTAAAATATTTATAGGGTACAGTTTATGGTATTTTTTCATGCGCACGATGTAAATCATAGGTTACAAACTGTGTTCTATTTTGCAACTATCATTGCCATAAATTATGATTAATGAACCCAAATAAATCAAACATCAAAGAAGAATAATCGAGCTTCTATTAATTAAAAAGGACTAAAAACAGGGGGACCATATACAAGATGACACCATTACAAAATATTCAACATTTTACAAATGAAATACATGTAGGCCTATATCTAAATACCATATAAACGCCCGGGAAACACACACAAGCGCATAATATCATGCTTTATACTGTACAAATTGTAAAATTCCACTGTCGTGTGTTTTAATATAAGTAGATGTTAAAGTTCAAATTACAGAACTATAAAGTCCCGTTGATATTTGTTATATAAGTTTATTCTCACATCTCCATTCGCCGTCGTACTAGTGGGACGTAAAAATCGATCGTTTCCAGGTCAACTGGTTCATGCTCTCTGTGCTCGGAACCACGATAAAATGATCACAACATAAAGTCAATTGGTTACAAACCATGCGTGAATAAGTTACTAAAGTATGACGTATGGCGCAATCGATACCATTGATAGCTAATTTATAAAGTGATTGATTTTCTTGACCAGTTAAATGCTACCTGGTCAGTAGTCTGACGGTGTTTTTAAAATGTAAGATATTTTTCCTAATATTCAAACTATAATGAATGCAGCAATTAATATTGCCTATCATTTTAATACACTCAAAGTATATGACGCATAATGAACTGAGTGCAATGCATTAGTCAAGATAATCGCACGCGGTATGGAGTTATTGCTTTTAGCTCTCGAGCCTATCGGCTCTCGAGCGAAATGCAATAACTCCAAGGCGCGTGCGATTATCTTGACTAATGCATTGCACTCAGTTCATTATCCTTATCAGATTCATCAGTAATTAATGTTGTGACTCCAGGTTATTTAATGTTGGACCACCTGATCGTATATCGTATGCTGCAAAATCAACTTTAATAAGAACAAATTTACACATACGTACAGTTTACAGTTTCTCTTAATATGAATGCATCAATACAAGCTTGTGTGAGTTCGTGAAAAGCTTGTATTATAAATCAATCAGCGCATTGATCACTCCTCACTCTTCATGAATGGAGAAGCATGTAATATAATTGTGTCACATCGCACCTGTCCTGATGACCGAGATGAACTTTTTTTATCTTAATTTAGTTCCTTATTTTTTCTTATTAATTACTTTAATCGAAGTATCTCCTTTTTATTGATGACTTTGTCCTTTTCATTAGATGCAAATGAATGTTCAAGTCGACCATGTCAGAATGGAGGTGTCTGCACTGATGGAAGAGGGCGCTATACATGTTCTTGTCCTTTGGGTTTCGCTGGGGTAAATTGTGAAATCAGTAAGTATATATGCAGATTCATCGGTAATTGTTGTGATTGCAGATTATTTAATTTTGGGCCACCTAAACACATATCATGTGCTGGAAAATCAAATTTCCACACAAAGTTAATGTTAAGTTAAGTGGTTTTTTTAAAACTTATCCTGACTTATTATCTCTAAATATGAATGCATCAATGTAAGCTTGTGTGAGTTCGTTTATGAAAACATTTTTTAAGTGTGTGATCATGCATTGTGTACCCGCGGGTACCGAGTGTCCGCAAACGTGGACCCCACTAACTCGGACCCAAAAAAACTCAGAAACCCCAAATTTAGGGTGGTAACTTTGTATCCCTTTTCCTTGTTTTATGGGCCCACGTTTTTTAAGATTTGCACTATAGGGTAATCTCGAAAAAGGTGCCCCAAACGGACATACTGTATGTATAGTTGCTTTGAGCCCTTTAGGTTATCTCGAAAATGTATGTTTAATATATTAATTATTTCATTGTTAGCGTTTCCCTTAATTTCATCCATAAATAATCACAGTGTATTATCTGTTTACAAAATAAGCAGTTTTTTAATTGTTTTCAGATGCAATTAGCATGCAATTCATTATCAGCACTACCTGTTAAGCAAATAAACCAGGACCTTGCTCGTGTTTACATTGTTATAGTCAAAAACAGATAATATGCATTGATAGTATAATCCGTTTCTGAGTATACCAGAGATGGATGTGGTATAACTGGTATTTTGAAACTTGTCCTACTAGGAATTTTATTGCCATTCGATTGATATTGATATGACAAAAACAATTGAACAAGTATTAAATCAAAAGAAAATATTCTATTTACGTCCACTCTTAATCGATTTCAATGTGTTTAGGTGACAATTTGGACTGAAACTGAGTCATTCACCAGATATAGTTGATTACAGTCATTTTCATCCATGAACAAAAAATCAATACAGCACATTTCATCCATGTCCCTGTTTTCAGATATTAATGACTGCGATTCCAACCCATGTCTGAATGGTGCTCCCTGTATTGATGGTATCAACGAGTATACGTGTGAATGTATAGTGGGTTGGACAGGTACCAACTGCCAAATCAGTAAGTTAACTACTTATCTTATTTTCGTCAAATTTTAACCGATTCGAATATGTTAGGTGTCAATTTGGACTGAAAATGAGTCATTCGCCAGATATTGTTGATTACAGTAATTTTCATCCATGAACAAAAAACCTATACAGCACATTTCATATCTGCTTAAACTCTTCAACAACCTCGTCTCTTTTTCTGTAAAAGACACATCTTGAAGCTCAACACAAGAAAGTCATGCATATGCAAAATGAAGGAAATTCTTATTGCTAACTTGGTAAACTGCATACTCGTAGCCAAATCTCGTACATCATAGCACTCAGTTTTGGTTTGTGGTTTCAAAATATTGCAATTAAACATTGGTTCTTTCAAAATGAGATGCAAAAACCCAAATCTATATAGAACAAACAATCATTATATTTATAAAGATATAGCAAACTTTCCATGATAGAGATTAGACCCAAGCCAAATTCACCTAAATTAAGTGTAAATTCAGAATGAACCCGCTCATGGCGGAATAAACTGGTATAATGTAATATGAACAGTTGGTGCATTCGTGTTAAATTATGCATTCAGTCAAGGGAAACAGAACAGATGGATGTCATCTTAACCTATGATTTGAGTTATTAATTATTCATGTCCATGTTTTTAGATATTAATGACTGCGATCCCAACCCATGTCTGAATGGTGCTCCATGTATTGATGGTATCAACGAGTATACGTGTCAATGTATAGTGGGTTGGACAGGTACCAACTGCCAAATCAGTAAGTTAACTACTTGACATTTTCACTTATGTTATCGAGTAGCACATTGACAGCACACAGCAGGACCATGTTATTTTCTTCGAATTTCTTTTAGCTTCTTTATCATTGGTCTGTATTCTTCTGCGCTTCACTTTCGTACTTGTGTCCTGTTCTTTTCATTTTATTTATTCCCATCCTTCTTCTTTAATATCTTTATCTTCTTTTGCAATGTCTTTCATAATAGCCTGTGCTATTATTAGAAAGTTTTATAATGAATTATGGTTTTTTTTTTAATATTATTCAACTCCCAGATTTCGACGAGTGTGCTTCTAACCCCTGTCTTAACGGTGCTACCTGCATAGATGGTATCAACCAGTATACGTGTCGATGTGTACTGGGTTGGGGAGGAATCAACTGCCAAGCCAGTAAGTTAAATACTTAAAGAATATTTCTAGTTATTAGTGGTGATCGAGTTATTATATGCATGCTGTAGAAAATAGGAAGAGGTAAATCTAAAATATGTTTCTTCCCGGTAACAAATTGTTGAAATGATGTTTTTTTTATCACTGAAGTCGTGAAAGGTGAAGCACATTTGGTCTAATCAGTTTTGGTTTGTGGTTTCAAACTATTGCAATTAAACATTGGTTCTTTCAACATGAGATACAAAATCCAAATCTTATACAAACAATCATTATATTTATAAAGATATAGCAATCTTTCCATGCTAGAGATTGGACCCAAGACAGAGTTCACCTAAATTAAGTGTAAATTCAGAATTAACCCGCCCATGTCGGAATAAACTGGTATAATGTAATATGAATAGTTGGTGCATTCGTGTAAAATTATGCATTCAGTCAAGGGAAATAGAACAGATGGACATCATCATAACCTGTGATTTGTTAATTATTCATGTCCGTGTTTTCAGATATTAATGACTGCGATTCCAACCCATGTCTAAATGGTGCTCCATGTATTGATGGTATCAACGAATATACGTGTCAATGTATAGTGGGTTGGACAGGTACCAACTGCCAAATCAGTAAGTTAACTACTTGACATTGTTTTACTGATGTTATCGAGTAGCACACCGACAGCACACAGCATGACCCATGTACTATATAAAATTGGGCATAGGTAAATCTAAACTCCTCGAAAAAAAGTTTGGAAACTTTCAAAAACGGCTGTATATAGATATGTGACCATCCAGCACAACTGAGCCCTGAAGTCGCCAATCATCATTTTTTAGATATTCAACCAATATATTCTGCTTGAAATTACTTTAAAATGATGTATATCATGTCTATAGTACTTGACATTTAAGCAGTGAAAAATCAATAAAACAGTCAATAAATCCTTTTTTTCCTATTGCCTATTGTTAAGTTCAATGGAGCATATCTCAATAGTGGCACTGGCGACATCCGGGCTCAGTTGTGGTGGATGGTCACATATAGATATTTTTGAAATCTACCTCCATATTGTTTCATATCAGTGAAAACATCAGTGATAACTTATTCCACGGCTGAGTAACTTTCTTTGAAAGACAGAGAGGTCTCACAGAAATTATGCTAAACTGACCATCGTCTGCTCTCATCCCATTGCTTTGAATGAATGAATGAATGAATGAATGAATGAATGAATGAATGAATGAATGAATGAATGAATGAATGAATGAATGAATGAGTGGGTTAATGATTAGAATGAATGAAAAGTTGCAGTATATAATTTTGAATGTATAGTGCTAGTATGGCATCGAAATGGATCAACGCAAGTCAATCTCACTTGCTGGTCACTTCTTCATTGGTCATTTGCAAAGAATGTTCTAATCAACCATGGTTCGATTATCAGATCTGGATAAGGCTCGAGCAATTGGTCAACTTGAGGCTGATCAAGTTGCGGCAACTTTTAGCGTTTCCCGCAGTATGATCTCCAAGCTAAAAGCCAAGTTTCGTCAAACCGGAGATGTCAAAGATAGACCCAGACCCAAGAAACAAAAACGGCTGCAGAAGACCGGTATATCAGGCTGGCAGCACTTCGAAACCGTAGACTATGAAATAGTGTGTTTACTGATGCAAATGGCGCAGACAATGGCGGATTTGGCACATTTTGTTTAAGACCTCTCTGTCTTTCAAAGACAGTTACTCAACCGTGGAATAAGTTATGGTCAAAACATTTTGACAGGAAATAACAATGTTTGTATTAATATAAAAAAATATGGAAATAAATGTCAAATATTTCTGATATATAGCCGTTTTGGAAATTTTCCAAACTTTTTTTGAGGAGTTTATAATATGTTTCAGTGTATCAACCAACACACATGTCGATGTATCGCTGGTTATACTGGTGGCAGGTGCAAAATAAGTAAGTTGTTGCGTCTGCAACACCAGACGTTAGGTTTCCTTTACATTTTACATGTCCTTCTCATTCTCTTGATTTCCCCGCAGTTTACTTTCTTTATCACTCCTATCATGAATGGAGAAGCATATAATATAACTGTATCACATAGCACCTGTTCTGATAACATGGATGAAGTTTTGTTGCTTAATTTTGTTCCTTCCTTTACTTTCCTTGTTTTCTTACTAATTATTTTTAATCGAGTAACTCCTTTTCATTTATGAATTTGTCCTTGTCACTAGATATAAATGAATGTTCAAGTAGACCATGTCAGAATGGAGGTGTCTGCACTGATGGAAGAGGGCGCTATACATGTACTTGTCCTTTTGGTTTCACCGGACAGAATTGTGAGATTAGTAAGTATCGTAGCCCAATCTCGTACATCATAGCACTCAGTTTTGGTTTGTGATTTCAAAATATTACAATTAAACATTGGTTCTTTCAAAATGAGATGTAAAAACCCAAATCTAGTACAAACGATTATTATAAAGATTTTGCTGTAGTTTACTCTCTTATTTTCTCATGTTTTCTTGTTTTTTACGTTATTTTCTACGAATTTCTTTTAGCTTCTTTTTCATTGTTCTGCATTCTTCTGAGCTTCATTTTCGTACTTTTTTCCTGTTCTTTTCATGTTACTTATTCCCATCCTTCTTCTTAGGGAACAAACCAGAAAATTAATGACGTCCTATAAACGAAACTAGTTTCGTTTAGGGGTGTAAAAATACTCGATTACGTTTGTAAAAAAACATCGGTCTGATGAAGAATATGTCAATATATGTTTGTTAGTTTTTCCACATCAAAATGTTGATTTTTATTTCAAAAACAAACATTGCAAACCGTTTCCAATATACTAATGAAAATATTGCAAGAATCAACAATTTCATATCATTTGTCTCAGTTGATTTACATTTATGGGAACATTTTAAAAGTTTGTGATCATGCATGGTGTCCGCAAACGTGGACCACACCAACTCGGACCAAAAAAACCCCACAAACACCAAATTAAAAGTGGTAGTTTTGGGTCCTTTTTTTCTTTTTTTATGGGCCCCGTTTTTTAAGATTTACACTATAGGGTAATCTCGAAAACTGTGTCCCAAAAGGACATGCTGTATAGTGAATGCTTATTTTGGGGTCCCAAGTCGCTTTGAGCTCTTTGTGTAATCTCGAAAACGGGAACCCAAATGCAACTATCCCATACATGCATGTATTTTGAATCCCCGTTTTGAGACATCATCATGATCATGGTTATACCTAAACGATGGCGAATGAAGAACTTTATTGTTGTAGTACAGTTTATAGTCTTTTTTATATTTTAATGTTTCTGTTCAGTGATGTTATATAAGTTATCAACTTTAAGAAAAAGCTAGAAAATGAGTAGGCGCACTTTTATTTACCCATCCACAGCGACAGTAGGGTAGCCCTATGATTATTTACCCCATGTAGTACCATACCTTTAAATACACGACTCAAAATTTTCCACATTTCAAGATTACGTTTCTGGCAGAGAGGGAGGGGGTCGGTCTGGAAAAGAAACCAGTTACGTTTAAAGGACGCATCGATCTTTTGGTTTGTTCCATAACAAGCTTGTATATTAATCAATCGGCTCATTTACCACTCGTCACTATCATGAATGGAGAAGTATGTAATATAAACGTGTCACATCACACCTGTCCTGATAACCTTGATGAACTTTCGCTTAATTTTGTTCCTTACTTTTTCTTATTAATTATTTTTATTCGAAGTAACTCCTTTTTATTGATGAATTTGTCCTTTTTATTAGATATAAATGAATGTGCCAGTAGACCATGTCAGAATGGAGGTGTCTGCACTGATGGAAGAGGGCGCTATACATGTGCTTGTCCTTTGGGTTTCACCGGACAGAATTGTGAGATCAGTAAGTATCGTAGCACGATCTCGTACATCATAGCACTCAGTTTTGGTTTGTGATTTCAAAATATTGCAATTAAACATAGGTTCTTTCAAAATGAGATGCAAATACCCAAATCTAGTACAATTAATCATTATAAAGATATAGCAAATTGTCCATGCTAGAGATTGGACCCAAGACAAAATTCACCTGAATTAAGTGTTAATTCAGAATTCCCCCACCCATGGCGGAATAAACTAGTATAATGTAATATGAACAGTTGGTGCATTCGTGTAAAATTATGCATTCAGTCAAGGGAAATAGCAAAGATGGATGTCATCTTAACCTGTGATTTGAGTTATTAATTATTCATGTCCATGTTTTTAGATATTAATGACTGCGATCCCAACCCATGCCTGAATGGTGCTCCATGTATTGATGGTATCAACGAGTATACATGTCAATGTATAGTGGGTTGGACAGGTACCAACTGCCAAATTAGTAAGTTAACTACATATGTTATTTTCGTCAAGTTGTAACCGATTTCCATCTATGAACAAAAAACGTATACAGCACATTTCATATCTGCTTAAACTCTACAACAACCTCTTCCCTTTTTCTGAAAAAGGCACATCTTGAAGGTCAACACAAGAAATTCATGCATATACAAAATGAAGGAAATTCTTATTGCCAACTTGGTAAAATGCATACTCGTAGCCCAATCTCGTACATCATAGCACTCAGTTTTGGTTTGTGATTTCAAAATATTGCAATTAAACATTAGTTCTTTCAAAATGAGATGCAAAAACCCAAATCTAGTACAAACAATCATTATATTTATAAAGATATAGCAAACTTTCCATGGTAGAGATTGGACCCAAACAAAATTCACCTAAATTAAGTGTAAATTCAGACTGGTATAATGTAATATGAATAATTGGTGCATTCGTGCAAAATTATGCATTCAGTCAAGTTTATCCATGTCCGTGTTTCCAGATATAAATGACTGCGATTCCAACCCATGTCTGAATGGTGCTCCATGTATTGATGGTATCAACGAGTATACGTGTGAATGTATAGTGGGTTGGACAGGTACCAACTGCCAAATCAGTAAGTTAACTAGACTCAACCAATAAAGTATCGAAACGATTCATCCTTGCTGTTCAATAACTTGATAATTTTGGATTATTCTGAAATATACATTTTGTTAATTGGACTTTTCTTTCTCATTTGACACCCTGTTCGTGAACATTGAGCAAGAATTGACCAAGATATGCGCCCCAAACTCTCAAACCCCAAAATGAAAAGTTGCAATTTTAACGATTCAATTGTGCCTGTTACACTGTGTGCTTTATTGATTGGCCCGTGGTGCTTGTGTGCAATACAACGATGCGTTCCCATTGAAAATCGTTGAAAATGCAACTTTTGATTTTGGGGTTTGATGCTTTGGAGGCGCATATCTTGGTCAATTCTTGTTCGTTTTTCTTGAACAGGGTGTCAAATGAGAAAGCAAAGTCCAATTAACAAAATGTATATTTCAGAATAATCCAAAATTATCAAGTTATTGAACAGCAAGGATGAATATAACTGACGAGTTTCTTTTTGTGCCTGGTGTATATAAAGCGCAGCAAAAAACCCAAATCTAGTACAAATAATCATTATATTTATAAAGATATAGCTAACTTCACGTGCTAGTGATTGGATCCAAGACAAAATTCACCTAAATTAAGTGTCAATTCAGAATTAACCCGCCCATGGCGGAATAAACTGGTATAATGTTATATGAACAGTTAGTGCATTCGTGTAAAATTATGCATTCAGTCAAGGGAAATAGAACAGATAGATGTCATCTTCACATGTGATTTGAGTTTTTAATTATTCATGTCCATGTTTCCAGATATTAATGACTGCGATCCCAACCCATGCCTGAATGGTGCTCCATGTATTGATGGTATCAACGAGTATACGTGTCAATGTATAGTGGGTTGGACAGGTACCAACTGCCAAATCAGTAAGTTAACTACTTATCTTATTTTCGTCAAATTTTAACCGATTTGAATGTGTTAGGTGTCAATTTGGATTAAAAATGAGTCATTTACCAGATGTTAATTTTCATCCATGAACAAAAAATTTTGTTCCTTACATTTTCTTATTAATTATTTTTATTCGAAGTAACTCATTTTTATTGATGAATTTTAGATATAAATGACTGTTCAAGTAGACCATGTCAGAATGGAGGTGTCTGCACTGACGGAAGAGGGCGCTATACATGTACTTGTCCTTTGGGTTTCACCGGACAGAATTGTGAGATCAGTAAGTATCGTAGTCCAATATCGTGCATCATAGCACTCAGTTTTGGTTTGTGATTTCAAAATATTGCAATTAAACATTGGTTCTTTCAAAATGAGATGCAAAAACCTAAATCTAATACAAACAATCATT